>NC_143027.1:79187500-79347500 GCF_057628025.1 Oncorhynchus mykiss
CCCTTTACTAAACATAGAACTCCTACCATCCTACCTAACACCCTTTATTAAACAGAACTCTTACCATCCTACCTAACACCCTTTACTAAACAGAACTCCTACCATCCTACCTAACACCCTTTACTAAACAGAACTCCTACCATCCTACCTAACACCCTTTACTAAACAGAACTCTTACCATCCTACCTAACACCCTTTACTAAACAGAACTCCTACCATCCTACCTAACACCCTTTACTAAACAGAACTCCTACCATCCTACCTAACACCCTTTACTAAACATAGAACTCCTACCATCCTACCTAACACCCTTTACTAAACAGAACTCCTACCATCCTACCTAACACCCTTTACTAAACATAGAACTCCTACCATCCTACCTAACACCCTTTACTAAACAGAACTCCTACCATCCTACCTAACACCCTTTACTAAACATAGAACTCCTACCATCCTACCTAACACCCTTTACTAAACAGAACTCCTACCATCCTACCTAACACCCTTTACTAAATATAGAACTCCTACCATCCTACCTAACACCCTTTACTAAACATAACTCCTACCATCCTACCTAACACCCTTTACTAAACATAGAACTCCTACCTAACACCCTTTACTAAACATAACTCCTACCATCCTACCTAACACCCTTTACTAAACACAGAACTCCTACCATCCTACCTAACACCCTTTACTAAACATAGAACTCCTACCATCCTACCTAACACACTTTACTAAACATAGAACTCCTACCATCCTACCTAACACCCTTTACTAAACAGAACTCTTACCATCCTACCTAACACCCTTTACTAAACAGAACTCCTACCATCCTACCTAACACCCTTTACTAAACAGAACTCCTACCATCCTACCTAACACCCTTTACTAAACATAGAACTCCTACCATCCTACCTAACACCCTTTACTAAACAGAACTCCTACCATCCTACCTAACACCCTTTACTAAACATAGAACTCCTACCATCCTACCTAACACCCTTTACTAAACAGAACTCCTACCATCCTACCTAACACCCTTTACTAAACATAGAACTCCTACCATCCCTAACACCCTTTACTAAACATAGAACTCCTACCATCCTACCTAACACCCTTTACTAAACAGAACTCCTACCATCCTACCTAACCCCCTTTACTAAACATAGAACTCCTACCATCCTACCTAACACCCTTTACTAAACTTTGAACTCCTACCTAACACCCTTTACTAAACATAGAACTCCTACCTAACACCCTTTACTAAACATAGAACTCCTACCATCCTACCTAACACCCTTTACTAAACATAACTCCTACCATCCTACCTAACACCCTTTACTAAACATAACTCCTACCATCCTACCTAACACCCTTTACTAAACACAGAACTCCTACCATCCTACCTAACACCCTTTACTAAACAGAACTCTTACCATCCTACCTAACACCCTTTACTAAACAGAACTCCTACCATCCTACCTAACACCCTTTACTAAACAGAACTCCTACCATCCTACCTAACACCCTTTACTAAACATAGAACTCCTACCATCCTACCTAACACCCTTTACTAAACAGAACTCCTACCATCCTACCTAACACCCTGTACTAAACATAGAACTCCTACCATCCTAACCCCCCTTTACTAAACATATAACTCCTACCATCCTACCTAACACCCTTTACTAAACATAGAACTCCTACCATCCTACCTAACACCCTTTACTAAACAGAACTCCTACCATCCTACCTAACACCCTTTACTAAACATAGAACTCCTACCATCCTACCTAACACCCTTTACTAAACAGAACTCCTACCATCCTACCTAACACCCTTTACTAAACATAGAACTCCTACCTAACACCCTTTACTAAACATAGAACTCCTAACATCCTACCTAACACCCTTTACTAAACATAGAACTCCTACCATCCTACCTAACACCCTTTACTAAACATAGAACTCCTACCATCCTACCTAACACCCTTTACTAAACAGAACTCTTACCATCCTACCTAACACCCTTTACTAAACAGAACTCCTACCATCCTCCCTAACACCCTTTACTAAACAGAACTCCTACCATCCTACCTAACACCCTTTACTAAACATAGAACTCCTACCATCCTACCTAACACCCTTTACTAAACAGAACTCCTACCATCCTACCTAACACCCTTTACTAAACATAGAACTCCTACCATCCTACCTAACACCCTTTACTAAACAGAACTCCTACCATCCTACCTAACACCCTTTACTAAACATATAACTCCTACCATCCTACCTAACACCCTTTACTAAACAGAACTCCTACCATCCTACCTAACACCCTTTACTAAACATAGAACTCCTACCATCCTACCTAACACCCTTTACTAAACATAGAACTCCTACCTAACACCCTTTACTAAACATAGAACTCCTACCTAACACCCTTTACTAAATATAGAACTCCTACCATCCTACCTAACACCCTTTACTAAACATAACTCCTACCATCCTACCTAACACCCTTTACTAAACATAGAACTCCTACCTAACACCCTTTACTAAACATAACTCCTACCATCCTACCTAACACCCTTTACTAAACACAGAACTCCTACCATCCTACCTAACACCCTTTACTAAACATAGAACTCCTACCATCCTACCTAACACCCTTTACTAAACATAGAACTCCTACCATCCTACCTAACACCCTTTACTAAACAGAACTCTTACCATCCTACCTAACACCCTTTACTAAACAGAACTCCTACCATCCTACCTAACACCCTTTACTAAACAGAACTCCTACCATCCTACCTAACACCCTTTACTAAACATAGAACTCCTACCTAACACCCTTTACTAAACATAGAACTCCTACCATCCTACCTAACACCCTTTACTAAACATAACTCCTACCATCCTACCTAACACCCTTTACTAAACATAGAACTCCTACCATCCTACCTAACACCCTTTACTAAACATATAACTCCTACCTAACACCCTTTACTAAACATAACTCCTACCATCCTACCTAACACCCTTTACTAAACACAGAACTCCTACCATCCTACCTAACACCCTTTACTAAACATAGAACTCCTACCATCCTACCTAACACCCTTTACTAAACATAGAACTCCTACCATCCTACCTAACACCCTTTACTAAACATAACTCTTACCATCCTACCTAACACCCTTTACTAAACAGAACTCCTACCATCCTACCTAACACCCTTTACTAAACAGAACTCCTACCATCCTACCTAACACCCTTTACTAAACATAGAACTCCTACCATCCTACCTAACACCCTTTACTAAACAGAACTCCTACCATCCTACCTAACACCCTTTACTAAACATAGAACTCCTACCATCCTAACCCCCCTTTACTAAACATAGAACTCCTACCATCCTACCTAACACCCTTTACTAAACATAGACCATCCTACCATCCTACCTAACACCCTTTACTAAACAGAACTCCTACCATCCTACCTAACACCCTTTACTAAACATAAAACTCCTACCATCCTACCTAACACCCTTTACTAAACAGAACTCCTACCATCCTACCTAACACCCTTTACTAAACAGAACTCCTACCATCCTACCTAACACCCTTTACTAAACAGAACTCCTACCATCCTACCTAACACCCTTTACTAAACAGAACTCCTACCATCCTACCTAACACCCTTTACTAAACATAGAACTCCTACCTAACACCCTTTACTAAACATAGAACTCCTACCATCCTACCTAACACCCTTTACTAAACATAGAACTCCTACCATCCTACCTAACACCCTTTACTAAACATAGAACTCCTACCTAACACCCTTTTCTAAACATAGAACTCCTACCTAACACCCTTTACTAAACATAGAACTCCTACCATCCTACCTAACACCCTTTACTAAACATAGAACTCCTACCTAACACCCTTGACTAAACATAGAACTCCTACCTAACACCCTTTACTAAACATAGAACTCCTACCTAACACCCTTTACTAAACATAGAACTCCTACCTAACACGCTTTACTAAACATAGAACTCCTACCTAACATCCTTTACTAAACATAGAACTCCTACCTAACATCCTTTACTAAACATAGAACTCCTACCTAACACCCTTTACTAAACAGAACTCCTACCATCCCTAACACCCTTTACTAAACATAGAACTCCTACCATCCTACCTAACACCCATTACTAAACATAACTCCTACCATCCCTAACACCCTTTACTAAACATAGAACTCCTACCATCCTACCTAACACCCTTTACTAAACATAGAACTCCTACCATCCTTCCTAACACCCTTTACTAAACAGAACTCCTACCATCCTAACATTCTTTATAAAACCCTTTAGGTCTACTAAAGATAAGTCTCCCACCATCCTAACATTCTTTATAAAACCCTTTAGGCCTACTAAAGATAAGTCTCCCACCATCCTTACCATCTTTCACTTAGAATAGGATTCCTTAGAAATGGTTGTGGTCCTTCATTCTGTTTAACCTGATGAAGATCATGTGGATGGAAACAGTGGTAATTAGGACCATACAATGTGAAGGACATTATTTCTTTTAGCATAGGACACCTCAACTATCCCTACCACCATCTACTGAACTACACTCAACTCTCCCTACCACCATCTACTGAACTACACTCAACTCTCCTTACCACCATCTACTGAACTACACTAAACTCTCCCTACCACCATCTACTGAACTACACTCAACTCTCCCTACCACCATCTACTGAACTACACTCAACTCTCCCTACCACCATCTACTGAACTATAGTAAATGCATGTATCCACACCCCAATCCCCACCTATGTTCTCACTCTCTCTCCCAATCCCCACCTATGTTCTCCCTCTCTCTCCCAATCCCCACATATGTTCTCCCTCTCTCTCCCAATCCCCACCTATGCTCTCACTGTGTCTCCCAATCCCCACCTATGTTCTCCCTCTCTCTCCCAGTCCCCACCTATGCTCTCACTCTCTCTCCCAATCCCCACCTATGTTCTCACTCTCTCTCCCAATCCCCACCTATGTTCTCCCTCTCTCTCCCAATCCCCACCTATGTTCTCATTCTCTCTCCCAATCCCCACCTATGTTCTCCCTCTCTCTCCCAATCCCCACCTATGTTCTCCCTCTCTCTCCCAATCCCCACATATGTTCGCCCTCTCTCTCCCAATCCCCACCTATGTTCTCACTCTCTCTCCCAATCCCCACCTATGTTCTCCCTCTCTCTCCCAATCCCCACCTATGTTCTCACTCTCTCTCCCAATCCCCACCTATGTTCTCCCTCTCTCTCCCAATCCCCACCTATGTTGTCCCTCTCTCTCCCAATCCCCACCTATGTTCTCCCTCTCTCTCCCAATCCCCACCTATGTTCTCCCTCTCTCTCCCAATCCCCACCTATGTTCTCCCTCTCTCTCCCAATCCCCACCTATGCTCTCACTCTCTCTCCCAATCCCCACCTATGTTCTCCCTCTCTCTCCCAATCCCCACCTATGTTCTCCCTCTCTCTCCCAATCCCCACCTATGCTCTCACTATCTCTCCCAATCCCCACCTATGTTCTTCCTCTCTCTCCCAATCCCCACCTATGCTCTCACTCTCTCTCCCAATCCCCACCTATGTTCTCCCTCTCTCTCCCAATCCCCACCTATGTTCTCCCTCTCTCTCCCAATCCCCACCTATGTTCTCCCTCTCGCTCCCAATCCCCACCTATGTTCTCCCTCTCTCTCCCAATCCCCACCTATGTTCTCCACTCTCTCTCCCAATCCCCACCTATGCTCTCACTCTCTCTCCCAATCCCCACCTATGTTCTCCTCTCTCTCCCAATCCCCAACTATGCTCTCACTATGTCTCCCAATCCCCACCTATGTTCTCCCTCTCTCTCCCAATCCCCACCTATGCTCTCACTCTCTCTCCCAATCCCCACCTATGTTCTCACTCTCTCTCCCAATCCCCACCTATGTTCTCCCTCTCTCTCCCAATCCCTACCTATGTTCTCACTCTCTCTCCCAATCCCCACCTATGTTCTCCCTCTCTCTCCCAATCCCAACCTATGCTCTCACTCTCTCTCCCAATCCCTACCTATGTTCTCCCTCTCTCTCCCAATCCCCAACTATGCTCTCACTATGTCTCCCAATCCCCACCTATGTTCTCCCTCTCTCTCCCAATCCCCACCTATGCTCTCACTCTCTCTCCCAATCCCCACCTATGTTCTCCCTTTCTCTCCCAATCCCCACCTATGTTCTCCCTCTCTCTCCCAATCCCCACCTATGTTCTCCCTCTCTCTCCCAATCCCCACCTATGTTCCTCTCTCCCAATCCCCACCTATGTTCTCCCTCTCTCTCCCAATCCCCACCTATGTTCTCCCTCTCTCTCCCAATCCCCATCCATGTTCTCACTCTCTCTCCCAATCCCCACCTATGTTCTCCCTCTCTCTCCCAATCCCCACCTATGTTCTCACTCTCTCTTCCAATCCCCACCTATGTTCTCCCTCTCTCAGCACCACACACACAGACATAAACACACACACCCCACCTATGCTTCTCCCTCTCTCAGCACCACACACACAGACATAAACACACACCCCCCACCTATGCTCTGACTCTCTCAGCAGCATGTGCAACAGGGCATATGAATCAGAGCTACCCATCTGTCATCTAGCCCCCAAACTCTGTCATCTAGCCCCTGCGCTCTGTCATCTAGCCCCACTCTCTGTCAGTGAGCAGTATTCATCTGTCATCTAGCCCCACTCTCTGTCAGGGAGCAGTATTAATCTGTCATCTAGCCCCACTCTCTGTCAGGGAGCAGTATTTATCTGTCTTCTAGCCCCACTCTCTGTCAGGGAGCAGTATTCATCTGTCATCTAGCCCCACTCTCTGTCAGGGAGCAGTATTCATCTGTCATCTAGACCCCACTCTCTGTCAGGGAGCAGTATTCATCTGTCTTCTAGCCCCACTCTCTGTCAGGGAACAGTATTCATCTGTCATCTAGCCCCCACTCTCTGTCAGGGAGCAGTATTCATCTGTCATCTAGCCCCACTCTCTGTCAGGGAGCAGTATTCATCTGTCATCTAGCCCACACTCTCTGTCAGGGAACAGTATTCATCTGTCATCTAGCCCCACTCTCTGTCAGGGAGCAGTATTCATCTGTCATCTAGCCCCACTCTCTGTCAGGGAGCAGTATTCATCTGTCATCTAGCCCCCGCGTTCTGTCAGGGAGCAGTATTCATCTGTCATCTAGCCCCCGCGTTCTGTCAGGGAGCAGTATTCATCTGACATCCAGCCCTACTCTCTGTCAGGGAGCAGCATTCATCTGTCATCTAGCCCCACTCTCTGTCAGGGAGCAGTATCCATCTGTCATCTAGACCCACTCTCTGTCAGGGAGCAGTATTCATCTGTCATCTAGCCCCACTCTCTGTCAGGGAGCAGTATTCATCTGTCATCTAGCCCCACTCTCTGTCAGGGAGCAGTATTCATCTGTCACCTAGCCCCCGCGTTCTGTCAGGGAGCAGTATTCATCTGTCATCTAGCCCCCGCATTCTGTCAGGGAGCAGTATTCATCTGTCATCTAGCCCCCACTCTCTGTCAGGGAACAGTATTCATCTGTCATCTATCCCTTACTCTCTGTCAGGGAGCAGTATTCATCTGTCATCTATCCCTCACTCTCTGTCAGGGAGCAGTATTCATCTGTCATCTATCCCCCACTCTCTGTCAGGGAGCAGTATTCATCTGTCATCTAGACCCCACTCTCTGTCAGGGAGCAGTATTCATCTGTCATCTAGCTCCCACTCTCTGTCAGGGAGCAGTATTCATCTATCATCTTGCCCCCACTCTCTGTCAGGGAGCAGTATTCATCTCTCATCTAGCCCCCGCGTTCTGTCAGGGAGACGTATTCATCTGTCATCTAGCCCCCACTCTCTGTCAGGGAACAGTATTCATCTGTCATCTAGCCCCACTCTCTGTCAGGGAGCAGTATTCATCTGTCATCTAGCCCCACTCTCTGTCAGGGAGCAGTATTCATCTGTCATCTAGCCCCCGCGTTCTGTCAGGGAGCAGTATTCATCTGTCATCTAGCCCCCGCGTTCTGTCAGGGAGCAGTATTCATCTGTCATCTAGCCCCCACTCTCTGTCAGGGAGCAGTATTCATCTGTCATCTAGCCCTACTCTCTGTCAGGGAGCAGTATTCATCTGTCATCTACCCCCCACTTTCTGTCAGGGAGCAGTATTCATCTGTCATCTAGCCCCCACTCTCTGTCAGGGAGCAGTATTCATCTGTCATCTAGCCCCCGTGTTCTGTCAGGGAACAGTATTCATATGTCATCTAGCCCCCGCGTTCTGTCAGGGAGCAGTATTCATCTGTTATCTAGCCCCCACTCTCTGTCAGGGAGCAGTATTCATCTGTCATCTAGCCCCACTCTCTGTCAGGGAGC
The DNA here is from genome assembly GCF_057628025.1 of Oncorhynchus mykiss. NCBI lineage: Eukaryota > Metazoa > Chordata > Actinopteri > Salmoniformes > Salmonidae > Oncorhynchus > Oncorhynchus mykiss. Next base: position 79,195,973 of record NC_143027.1, read on the forward strand.
AGTATTCATCTGTCACCTAGCCCCCGCGTTCTGTCAGGGAGCAGTATTCATCTGTCATCTAGCCCCCGCGTTCTGTCAGGGAGCAGTATTCATCTGTCATCTAGCCCCCACTCTCTGTCAGGGAGCAGTATTCATCTGTCATCTAGCCCCACTCTCTGTCAGGGAGCAGTATTCATCTGTCATCTACCCCCCACTCTCTGTCAGGGAGCAGTATTCATCTGTCATCTAGCCCCCACTCTCTGTCAGGGAGCAGTATTCATCTGTCATCTAGCCCCCGCGTTCTGTCAGGGAACAGTATTCATCTGTCATCTAGCCCCCGCGTTCTGTCAGGGAGCAGTATTCATCTGTTATCTAGCCCCCACTCTCTGTCAGGGAGCAGTATTCATCTGTCATCTAGCCCCACTCTCTGTTAGGGAGCAGTATTCATCTGTCATCTAGCCCCCACTCACTGTCAGGGAGCAGTATTCATCTGTCATCTAGCCCCCGCGTTCTGTCAGGGAACAGTATTCATCTGTCATCTAGCCCCCGCGTTCTGTCAGGGAGCAGTATTCATCTGTCATCTGGCCCCACTCTCTGTCAGGGAGCTGTATTCATCTGTCATCTAGCCCCCACTCTCTGTCAGGGAACAGTATTCATCTGTCATCTATCCCCTACTCTCTGTCAGGGAGCAGTATTCGTCTGTCATCTAGCCCCCACTCTCTGTCAGGGAGCAGTATTCATCTGTCATCTAGACCCCACTCTCTGTCAGGGAGCAGTATTCATCTGTCATCTAGCCCCACTCTCTGTCAGGGAGCAGTATTCATCTGTCATCTAGCCCCCGCGTTCTGTCAGGGAGCAGTATTCATCTGTCATCTAGCCCCCACTCTCTGTCAGGGAGCAGTATTCATCTGTCATCTAGCCCTACTCTCTGTCAGGGAGCAGTATTCATCTGTCATCTACCCCCCACTTTCTGTCAGGGAGCAGTATTCATCTGTCATCTAGCCCCCACTCTCTGTCAGGGAGCAGTATTCATCTGTCATCTAGCCCCCGTGTTCTGTCAGGGAACAGTATTCATATGTCATCTAGCCCCCGCGTTCTGTCAGGGAGCAGTATTCATCTGTTATCTAGCCCCCACTCTCTGTCAGGGAGCAGTATTCATCTGTCATCTAGCCCCACTCTCTGTCAGGGAGCAGTATTCATCTGTCACCTAGCCCCCGCGTTCTGTCAGGGAGCAGTATTCATCTGTCATCTAGCCCCCGCGTTCTGTCAGGGAGCAGTATTCATCTGTCATCTAGCCCCCACTCTCTGTCAGGGAGCAGTATTCATCTGTCATCTAGCCCCACTCTCTGTCAGGGAGCAGTATTCATCTGTCATCTACCCCCCACTCTCTGTCAGGGAGCAGTATTCATCTGTCATCTAGCCCCCACTCTCTGTCAGGGAGCAGTATTCATCTGTCATCTAGCCCCCGCGTTCTGTCAGGGAACAGTATTCATCTGTCATCTAGCCCCCGCGTTCTGTCAGGGAGCAGTATTCATCTGTTATCTAGCCCCCACTCTCTGTCAGGGAGCAGTATTCATCTGTCATCTAGCCCCACTCTCTGTTAGGGAGCAGTATTCATCTGTCATCTAGCCCCCACTCACTGTCAGGGAGCAGTATTCATCTGTCATCTAGCCCCCGCGTTCTGTCAGGGAACAGTATTCATCTGTCATCTAGCCCCCGCGTTCTGTCAGGGAGCAGTATTCATCTGTCATCTGGCCCCACTCTCTGTCAGGGAGCTGTATTCATCTGTCATCTAGCCCCCACTCTCTGTCAGGGAACAGTATTCATCTGTCATCTATCCCCTACTCTCTGTCAGGGAGCAGTATTCGTCTGTCATCTAGCCCCCACTCTCTGTCAGGGAGCAGTATTCATCTGTCATCTAGAAACCACTCTCTGTCAGGGAGCAGTATTCATCTGTCATCTAGCCCCACTCTCTGTCAGGGAGCAGTATTCATCTGTCATCTAGCCCCCGCGTTCTGTCAGGGAGCAGTATTCATCTGTCATCTAGCCCCACTCTCTGTCAGGGAGCAGTATTCATCTGTCACCTAGCCCCCGCGTTCTGTCAGGGAGCAGTATTCATCTGTCATCTAGCCCCCGCATTCTGTCAGGGAGCAGTATTCATCTGTCATCTAGCCCCCACTCTCTGTCAGGGAACAGTATTCATCTGTCATCTATCCCTTACTCTCTGTCAGGGAGCAGTATTCATCTGTCATCTATCCCTCACTCTCTGTCAGGGAGCAGTATTCATCTGTCATCTATCCCCCACTCTCTGTCAGGGAGCAGTATTCATCTGTCATCTAGACCCCACTCTCTGTCAGGGAGCAGTATTCATCTGTCATCTAGCTCCCACTCTCTGTCAGGGAGCAGTATTCATCTATCATCTTGCCCCCACTCTCTGTCAGGGAGCAGTATTCATCTCTCATCTAGCCCCCGCGTTCTGTCAGGGAGACGTATTCATCTGTCATCTAGCCCCCACTCTCTGTCAGGGAACAGTATTCATCTGTCATCTAGCCCCACTCTCTGTCAGGGAGCAGTATTCATCTGTCATCTAGCCCCACTCTCTGTCAGGGAGCAGTATTCATCTGTCATCTAGCCCCCGCGTTCTGTCAGGGAGCAGTATTCATCTGTCATCTAGCCCCCGCGTTCTGTCAGGGAGCAGTATTCATCTGTCATCTAGCCCCCACTCTCTGTCAGGGAGCAGTATTCATCTGTCATCTAGCCCTACTCTCTGTCAGGGAGCAGTATTCATCTGTCATCTACCCCCCACTTTCTGTCAGGGAGCAGTATTCATCTGTCATCTAGCCCCCACTCTCTGTCAGGGAGCAGTATTCATCTGTCATCTAGCCCCCGTGTTCTGTCAGGGAACAGTATTCATATGTCATCTAGCCCCCGCGTTCTGTCAGGGAGCAGTATTCATCTGTTATCTAGCCCCCACTCTCTGTCAGGGAGCAGTATTCATCTGTCATCTAGCCCCACTCTCTGTCAGGGAGCAGTATTCATCTGTCACCTAGCCCCCGCGTTCTGTCAGGGAGCAGTATTCATCTGTCATCTAGCCCCCGCGTTCTGTCAGGGAGCAGTATTCATCTGTCATCTAGCCCCCACTCTCTGTCAGGGAGCAGTATTCATCTGTCATCTAGCCCCACTCTCTGTCAGGGAGCAGTATTCATCTGTCATCTACCCCCCACTCTCTGTCAGGGAGCAGTATTCATCTGTCATCTAGCCCCCACTCTCTGTCAGGGAGCAGTATTCATCTGTCATCTAGCCCCCGCGTTCTGTCAGGGAACAGTATTCATCTGTCATCTAGCCCCCGCGTTCTGTCAGGGAGCAGTATTCATCTGTTATCTAGCCCCCACTCTCTGTCAGGGAGCAGTATTCATCTGTCATCTAGCCCCACTCTCTGTTAGGGAGCAGTATTCATCTGTCATCTAGCCCCCACTCACTGTCAGGGAGCAGTATTCATCTGTCATCTAGCCCCCGCGTTCTGTCAGGGAACAGTATTCATCTGTCATCTAGTCCCCGCGTTCTGTCAGGGAGCAGTATTCATCTGTCATCTGGCCCCACTCTCTGTCAGGGAGCTGTATTCATCTGTCATCTAGCCCCCACTCTCTGTCAGGGAACAGTATTCATCTGTCATCTATCCCCTACTCTCTGTCAGGGAGCAGTATTCGTCTGTCATCTAGCCCCCACTCTCTGTCAGGGAGCAGTATTCATCTGTCATCTAGACCCCACTCTCTGTCAGGGAGCAGTATTCATCTGTCATCTAGCCCCACTCTCTGTCAGGGAGCAGTATTCATCTGTCATCTAGCCCCCGCGTTCTGTCAGGGAGCAGTATTCATCTGTCATCTAGCCCCCACTCTCTGTCAGGGAGCAGTATTCATCTGTCATCTAGCCCTACTCTCTGTCAGGGAGCAGTATTCATCTGTCATCTACCCCCCACTTTCTGTCAGGGAGCAGTATTCATCTGTCATCTAGCCCCCACTCTCTGTCAGGGAGCAGTATTCATCTGTCATCTAGCCCCCGTGTTCTGTCAGGGAACAGTATTCATATGTCATCTAGCCCCCGCGTTCTGTCAGGGAGCAGTATTCATCTGTTATCTAGCCCCCACTCTCTGTCAGGGAGCAGTATTCATCTGTCATCTAGCCCCACTCTCTGTCAGGGAGCAGTATTCATCTGTCACCTAGCCCCCGCGTTCTGTCAGGGAGCAGTATTCATCTGTCATCTAGCCCCCGCGTTCTGTCAGGGAGCAGTATTCATCTGTCATCTAGCCCCCACTCTCTGTCAGGGAGCAGTATTCATCTGTCATCTAGCCCCACTCTCTGTCAGGGAGCAGTATTCATCTGTCATCTACCCCCCACTCTCTGTCAGGGAGCAGTATTCATCTGTCATCTAGCCCCCACTCTCTGTCAGGGAGCAGTATTCATCTGTCATCTAGCCCCCGCGTTCTGTCAGGGAACAGTATTCATCTGTCATCTAGCCCCCGCGTTCTGTCAGGGAGCAGTATTCATCTGTTATCTAGCCCCCACTCTCTGTCAGGGAGCAGTATTCATCTGTCATCTAGCCCCACTCTCTGTTAGGGAGCAGTATTCATCTGTCATCTAGCCCCCACTCACTGTCAGGGAGCAGTATTCATCTGTCATCTAGCCCCCGCGTTCTGTCAGGGAACAGTATTCATCTGTCATCTAGCCCCCGCGTTCTGTCAGGGAGCAGTATTCATCTGTCATCTGGCCCCACTCTCTGTCAGGGAGCTGTATTCATCTGTCATCTAGCCCCCACTCTCTGTCAGGGAACAGTATTCATCTGTCATCTATCCCCTACTCTCTGTCAGGGAGCAGTATTCGTCTGTCATCTAGCCCCCACTCTCTGTCAGGGAGCAGTATTCATCTGTCATCTAGACCCCACTCTCTGTCAGGGAGCAGTATTCATCTGTCATCTAGCCCCACTCTCTGTCAGGGAGCAGTATTCATCTGTCATCTAGCCCCCGCGTTCTGTCAGGGAGCAGTATTCATCTGTCATCTAGCCCCCACTCTCTGTCAGGGAGCAGTATTCATCTGTCATCTAGCCCTACTCTCTGTCAGGGAGCAGTATTCATCTGTCATCTACCCCCCACTTTCTGTCAGGGAGCAGTATTCATCTGTCATCTAGCCCCCACTCTCTGTCAGGGAGCAGTATTCATCTGTCATCTAGCCCCCGTGTTCTGTCAGGGAACAGTATTCATATGTCATCTAGCCCCCGCGTTCTGTCAGGGAGCAGTATTCATCTGTTATCTAGCCCCCACTCTCTGTCAGGGAGCAGTATTCATCTGTCATCTAGCCCCACTCTCTGTCAGGGAGCAGTATTCATCTGTCACCTAGCCCCCGCGTTCTGTCAGGGAGCAGTATTCATCTGTCATCTAGCCCCCGCGTTCTGTCAGGGAGCAGTATTCATCTGTCATCTAGCCCCCACTCTCTGTCAGGGAGCAGTATTCATCTGTCATCTAGCCCCACTCTCTGTCAGGGAGCAGTATTCATCTGTCATCTACCCCCCACTCTCTGTCAGGGAGCAGTATTCATCTGTCATCTAGCCCCCACTCTCTGTCAGGGAGCAGTATTCATCTGTCATCTAGCCCCCGCGTTCTGTCAGGGAACAGTATTCATCTGTCATCTAGCCCCCGCGTTCTGTCAGGGAGCAGTATTCATCTGTTATCTAGCCCCCACTCTCTGTCAGGGAGCAGTATTCATCTGTCATCTAGCCCCACTCTCTGTTAGGGAGCAGTATTCATCTGTCATCTAGCCCCCACTCACTGTCAGGGAGCAGTATTCATCTGTCATCTAGCCCCCGCGTTCTGTCAGGGAACAGTATTCATCTGTCATCTAGCCCCCGCGTTCTGTCAGGGAGCAGTATTCATCTGTCATCTGGCCCCACTCTCTGTCAGGGAGCTGTATTCATCTGTCATCTAGCCCCCACTCTCTGTCAGGGAACAGTATTCATCTGTCATCTATCCCCTACTCTCTGTCAGGGAGCAGTATTCGTCTGTCATCTAGCCCCCACTCTCTGTCAGGGAGCAGTATTCATCTGTCATCTAGACCCCACTCTCTGTCAGGGAGCAGTATTCATCTGTCATCTAGCCCCACTCTCTGTCAGGGAGCAGTATTCATCTGTCATCTAGCCCCCGCGTTCTGTCAGGGAGCAGTATTCATCTGTCATCTAGCCCCCACTCTCTGTCAGGGAGCAGTATTCATCTGTCATCTAGCCCCCGCGTTCTGTCAGGGAACAGTATTCATCTGTCATCTAGCCCCACTCTCTGTCAGGGAGCAGTATTCATCTGTCATCTAGCCCCACTCTCTGTCAGGGAGCAGTATTCATCTGTCATCTAGATCCACTCTCTGTCAGGGAGCAGTATTCATCTGTCATCTAGCCCCCACTCTCTGTCAGGGAGCAGTATTCATCTGTCATCTAGCCCCCACTCTCTGTCAGGGAGATGTATTCATCTGTCATCTAGCCCCCACTCTCTGTCAGGGAACAGTATTCATCTGTCATCTATCCCTTACTCTCTGTCAGGGAGCAGTATTCATCTGTCATCTATCCCCCACTCTCTGTCAGGGAGCAGTATTCATCTGTCATCTATCCCCCACTCTCTGTCAGGGAGCAGTATTCATCTGTCATCTAGACCCCACTCTCTGTCAGGGAGCAGTATTCATCTGTCATCTAGCTCCCACTCTCTGTCAGGGAGCAGTATTCATCTGTCATCTGGCCCCACTCTCTGTCAGGGAGCTGTATTCATCTGTCATCTAGCCCCCACTCTCTGTCAGGGAACAGTATTCGTCTGTCATCTAGCCCCCACTCTCTGTCAGGGAGCAGTATTCATCTGTCATCTAGACCCCACTCTCTGTCAGGGAGCAGTATTCATCTGTCATCTAGCCCCACTCTCTGTCAGGGAGCAGTATTCATCTGTCATCTAGCCCCCGCGTTCTGTCAGGGAGCAGTATTCATCTGTCATCTAGCCCCCACTCTCTGTCAGGGAGCAGTATTCATCTGTCATCTAGCCCCCGCGTTCTGTCAGGGAACAGTATTCATCTGTCATCTAGCCCCACTCTCTGTCAGGGAGCAGTATTCATCTGTCATCTAGCCCCACTCTCTGTCAGGGAGCAGTATTCATCTGTCATCTAGATCCACTCTCTGTCAGGGAGCAGTATTCATCTGTCATCTAGCCCCCACTCTCTGTCAGGGAGCAGTATTCATCTGTCATCTAGCCCCCACTCTCTGTCAGGGAGATGTATTCATCTGTCATCTAGCCCCCACTCTCTGTCAGGGAACAGTATTCATCTGTCATCTATCCCTTACTCTCTGTCAGGGAGCAGTATTCATCTGTCATCTATCCCCCACTCTCTGTCAGGGAGCAGTATTCATCTGTCATCTATCCCCCACTCTCTGTCAGGGAGCAGTATTCATCTGTCATCTAGACCCCACTCTCTGTCAGGGAGCAGTATTCATCTGTCATCTAGCTCCCACTCTCTGTCAGGGAGCAGTATTCATCTGTAATCTTGCCCCCACTCTCTGTCAGGGAGCAGTATTCATCTCTCATCTAGCCCCTGCGTTCTGTCAGGGAGCAGTATTCATCTGTCATCTAGCCCCAATCTCTGTCAGGGAGCAGTATTCATCTGTCATCTAGCCCCACTCTCTGTCAGGGAGCAGTGTTCATCTGTCATCTAGCCCCACTCTCTGTCAGGGAGCAGTATTCATCTGTCTTCTAGCCCCACTCTCTGTCAGGGAGCAGTATTCATCTGTCATCTAGCCCCACTCTCTGTCAGGGAGCAGTATTCATCTGTCATCTAGACGCCAATCTCTGTCAGGGAGCAGTATTCATCTGTCTTCTAGCCCCACTCTCTGTCAGGGAGCAGTATTCATCTGTCATCTAGCCCCACTCTCTGTCAGGGAGCAGTATTCATCTGTCATCTAGCCCCACGCTCTGTCAGGGAACAGTATTCATCTGTCATCTAGCCCCCACTCTCTGTCAGGGAGCAGTATTCATCTGTCATCTAGCCCCACTCTCTGTCAGGGAGCAGTATTCATCTGTCATCTAGCCCCCACTCTCTGTCAGGGAACAGTATTCATCTGTCATCTAGCCCCACTCTCTGTCAGGGAGCAGTATTCATCTGTCATCTAGCCCCACTCTCTGTCAGGGAGCAGTATTCATCTGTCATCTAGCCCCCGCGTTCTGTCAGGGAGCAGTATTCATCTGTCATCTAGCCCCCGCGTTCTGTCAGGGAGCAGTCTTCATCTGTCATCCAGCCCTACTCTCTGTCAGGGAGCAGTATTCATCTGTCATCTAGCCCCACTCTCTGTCAGGGAGCAGTATTCATCTGTCATCTAGCCCCCGCGTTCTGTCAGGGAGCAGTATCCATCTGTCATCTAGACCCACTCGCTGTCAGGGAGCAGTATTCATCTGTCATCTAGCCCCACTCTCTGTCAGGGAGCAGTATTCATCTGTCATCTAGCCCCACTCTCTGTCAGGGAGCAGTATTCATCTGTCATCTAGACCCCAATCTCTGTCAGGGAGCAGTATTCATCTGTCTTCTAGCCCCACTCTCTGTCAGGGAGCAGTATTCATCTGTCATCTAGCCCCACTCTCTGTCAGGGAGCAGTATTCATCTGTCATCTAGCCCCACGCTCTGTCAGGGAACAGTATTCATCTGTCATCTAGCCCCCACTCTCTGTCAGGGAGCAGTATTCATCTGTCATCTAGCCCCACTCTCTGTCAGGGAGCAGTATTCATCTGTCATCTAGCCCCCACTCTCTGTCAGGGAACAGTATTCATCTGTCATCTAGCCCCACTCTCTGTCAGGGAGCAGTATTCATCTGTCATCTAGCCCCACTCTCTGTCAGGGAGCAGTATTCATCTGTCATCTAGCCCCCGCGTTCTGTCAGGGAGCAGTATTCATCTGTCATCTAGCCCACGCGTTCTGTCAGGGAGCAGTATTCATCTGTCATCCAGCCCTACTCTCTGTCAGGGAGCAGTATTCATCTGTCATCTAGCCCCACTCTCTGTCAGGGAGCAGTATTCATCTGTCATCTAGCCCCCGCGTTCTGTCAGGGAGCAGTATCCATCTGTCATCTAGACCCATTCGCTGTCAGGGAGCAGTATTCATCTGTCATCTAGCCCCACTCTCTGTCAGGGAGCAGTATTCATCTGTCATCTAGCCCCACTCTCTGTCAGGGAGCAGTATTCATCTGTCACCTAGCCCCCGCGTTCTGTCAGGGAGCAGTATTCATCTGTCATCTAGCCCCCGCGTTCTGTCAGGGAGCAGTATTCATCTGTCATCTAGCCCCCACTCTCTGTCAGGGAGCAGTATTCATCTGTCATCTAGCCCCACTCTCTGTCAGGGAGCAGTATTCATCTGTCATCTACCCCCCACCCTCTGTCAGGGAGCAGTATTCATCTGTCACCTAGCCCCCACTCTCTGTCAGGGAGCAGTATTCATCTGTCATCTTGCCCCCGCGTTCTGTCAGGGAACAGTATTCATCTGTCATCTAGCCCCACTCTCTGTCAGGGAGCAGTATTCATCTGTCATCTAGCCCCACGCTCTGTCAGGGAACAGTATTCATCTGTCATCTAGCCCCCACTCTCTGTCAGGGAGCAGTATTCATCTGTCATCTAGCCCCACTCTCTGTCAGGGAGCAGTATTCATCTGTCATCTAGCCCCCACTCTCTGTCAGGGAACAGTATTCATCTGTCATCTAGCCCCACTCTCTGTCAGGGAGCAGTATTCATCTGTCATCTAGCCCCACTCTCTGTCAGGGAGCAGTATTCATCTGTCATCTAGCCCCCGCGTTCTGTCAGGGAGCAGTATTCATCTGTCATCTAGCCCCCGCGTTCTGTCAGGGAGCAGTATTCATCTGTCATCCAGCCCTACTCTCTGTCAGGGAGCAGTATTCATCTGTCATCTAGCCCCACTCTCTGTCAGGGAGCAGTATTCATCTGTCATCTAGCCCCCGCGTTCTGTCAGGGAGCAGTATTCATCTGTCATCCAGCCCTACTCTCTGTCAGGGAGCAGTATTCATCTGTCATCTAGCTCCACTCTCTGTCAGGGAGCAGTATTCATCTGTCATCTAGCCCCCACTCTCTGTCAGGGAACAGTATTCATCTGTCATCTAGCCCCCACTCTCTGTCAGGGAACAGTATTCATCTGTCATCTAGCCCCACTCTCTGTCAGGGAGCAGTATTCATCTGTCATCTAGCCCCACTCTCTGTCAGGGAGCAGTATTCATCTGTCATCTAGCCCCCGCGTTCTGTCAGGGAGCAGTATTCATCTGTCATCTAGCCCCCGCGTTCTGTCAGGGAGCAGTATTCATCTGTCATCCAGCCCTACTCTCTGTCAGGGAGCAGTATTCATCTGTCATCTAGCCCCACTCTCTGTCAGGGAGCAGTATTCATCTGTCATCTAGCCCCCGCGTTCTGTCAGGGAGCAGTATTCATCTGTCATCCAGCCCTACTCTCTGTCAGGGAGCAGTATTCATCTGTCATCTAGCCCCACTCTCTGTCAGGGAGCAGTATTCATCTGTCATCTAGCCCCCACTCTCTGTCAGGGAACAGTATTCATCTGTCATCTAGCCCCACTCTCTGTCAGGGAGCAGTATTCATCTGTCATCTAGCCCCACTCTCTGTCAGGGAGCAGTATTCATCTGTCATCTAGCCCCCGCGTTCTGTCAGGGAGCAGTATTCATCTGTCATCTAGCCCCCGCGTTCTGTCAGGGAGCAGTCTTCATCTGTCATCCAGCCCTACTCTCTGTCAGGGAGCAGTATTCATCTGTCATCTAGCCCCACTCTCTGTCAGGGAGCAGTATTCATCTGTCATCTAGCCCCCGCGTTCTGTCAGGGAGCAGTATCCATCTGTCATCTAGACCCACTCGCTGTCAGGGAGCAGTATTCATCTGTCATCTAGCCCCACTCTCTGTCAGGGAGCAGTATTCATCTGTCATCTAGCCCCACTCTCTGTCAGGGAGCAGTATTCATCTGTCATCTAGACCCCAATCTCTGTCAGGGAGCAGTATTCATCTGTCTTCTAGCCCCACTCTCTGTCAGGGAGCAGTATTCATCTGTCATCTAGCCCCACTCTCTGTCAGGGAGCAGTATTCATCTGTCATCTAGCCCCACGCTCTGTCAGGGAACAGTATTCATCTGTCATCTAGTCCCCACTCTCTGTCAGGGAGCAGTATTCATCTGTCATCTAGCCCCACTCTCTGTCAGGGAGCAGTATTCATCTGTCATCTAGCCCCCACTCTCTGTCAGGGAACAGTATTCATCTGTCATCTAGCCCCACTCTCTGTCAGGGAGCAGTATTCATCTGTCATCTAGCCCCACTCTCTGTCAGGGAGCAGTATTCATCTGTCATCTAGCCCCCGCGTTCTGTCAGGGAGCAGTATTCATCTGTCATCTAGCCCACGCGTTCTGTCAGGGAGCAGTATTCATCTGTCATCCAGCCCTACTCTCTGTCAGGGAGCAGTATTCATCTGTCATCTAGCCCCACTCTCTGTCAGGGAGCAGTATTCATCTGTCATCTAGCCCCCGCGTTCTGTCAGGGAGCAGTATCCATCTGTCATCTAGACCCACTCGCTGTCAGGGAGCAGTATTCATCTGTCATCTAGCCCCACTCTCTGTCAGGGAGCAGTATTCATCTGTCATCTAGCCCCACTCTCTGTCAGGGAGCAGTATTCATCTGTCACCTAGCCCCCGCGTTCTGTCAGGGAGCAGTATTCATCTGTCATCTAGCCCCCGCGTTCTGTCAGGGAGCAGTATTCATCTGTCATCTAGCCCCCACTCTCTGTCAGGGAGCAGTATTCATCTGTCATCTAGCCCCACTCTCTGTCAGGGAGCAGTATTCATCTGTCATCTACCCCCCACCCTCTGTCAGGGAGCAGTATTCATCTGTCACCTAGCCCCCACTCTCTGTCAGGGAGCAGTATTCATCTGTCATCTTGCCCCCGCGTTCTGTCAGGGAACAGTATTCATCTGTCATCTAGCCCCCGCGTTCTGTCAGGGAGCAGTATTCATCTGTCATCTAGCCCCACTCTCTGTCAGGGAGCAGTATTCATCTGTCATCTAGCCCCCACTCACTGTCAGGGAGCAGTATTAATCTGTCATCTATCCCCTACTCTCTGTCAGGGAGCAGTATTCGTCTGTCATCTAGCCCCCACTCTCTGTCAGGGAGCAGTATTCATCTGTCATCTAGCCCCACTCTCTGTCAGGGAGCAGTATTCATCTGTCATCTAGCCCCCGCGTTCTGTCAGGGAGCAGTATTCATCTGTCATCTTGCACCACTCTCTGTCAGGGAGCAGTATTAATCTGTCATCTAGCCCCACTCTCTGTCAGGGAGCAGTATTCATCTGTCATCTTGCCCCCACTCTCTGTCAGGGAACAGTATTCATCTGTCTTCTAGCCCCCACACTCTGTCAGGGAGCAGTATTCATCTGTCATCTTGCCCCCACTCTCTGTCAGGGAGCAGTATTAATCTGTCATCTAGCCCCACTCTCTGTCAGGGAGCAGTATTCATCTGTCATCTTGCCCCCACTCTCTGTCAGGGAACAGTATTCATCTGTCATCTCTCCCTTACTCTCTGTCAGGGAGCAGTATTCATCTGTCATCTATCCCCCACTCTCTGTCAGGGAGCAGTATTCATCTGTCATCTATCCCCCACTCTCTGTCAGGGAGCAGTATTCATCTGTCATCTAGACCCCACTCTCTGTCAGGGAGCAGTATTCATCTGTCATCCATCTCCCACTCTCTGTCAGGGAGCAGTATTCATCTGTAATCTTGCCCCCACTCTCTGTCAGGGAGCAGTATTCATCTCTCATCTAGCCCCCGCGTTCTGTCAGGGAGCAGTATTCATCTGTCATCTAGCCCCAATCTCTGTCAGGGAGCAGTATTCATCTGTCATCTAGCCCCACTCTCTGTCAGGGAGCAGTGTTCATCTGTCATCTAGCCCCACTCTCTGTCAGGGAGCAGTATTCATCTGTCTTCTAGCCCCACTCTCTGTCAGGGAGCAGTATTCATCTGTCATCTAGCCCCACTCTCTGTCAGGGAGCAGTATTCATCTGTCATCTAGACCCCACTCTCTGTCATTGAGCAGTATTCATCTGTCTTCTAGCCCCACTCTCTGTCAGGGAGCAGTATTCATCTGTCTTCTAGCCCCACTCTCTGTCAGGGAGCAGTATTCATCTGTCATCTAGCCCCACGCTCTGTCAGGGAACAGTATTCATCTGTCATCTAGCCCCCACTCTCTGTCAGGGAGCAGTATTCATCTGTCATCTAGCCCCACTCTCTGTCAGGGAGCAGTATTCATCTGTCATCTAGCCCCCACTCACTGTCAGGGAGCAGTATTAATCTGTCATCTATCCCCTACTCTCTGTCAGGGAGCAGTATTCGTCTGTCATCTAGCCCCCACTCTCTGTCAGGGAGCAGTATTCATCTGTCATCTAGCCCCACTCTCTGTCAGGGAGCAGTATTCATCTGTCATCTAGCCCCACTCTCTGTCAGGGAGCAGTATTCATCTGTCATCTAGCCCCCGCGTTCTGTCAGGGAGCAGTATTCATCTGTCATCTTGCACCACTCTCTGTCAGGGAGCAGTATTAATCTGTCATCTAGCCCCACTCTCTGTCAGGGAGCAGTATTCATCTGTCATCTTGCCCCCACTCTCTGTCAGGGAACAGTATTCATCTGTCTTCTAGCCCCCACACTCTGTCAGGGAGCAGTATTCATCTGTCATCTTGCCCCCACTCTCTGTCAGGGAGCAGTATTAATCTGTCATCTAGCCCCACTCTCTGTCAGGGAGCAGTATTCATCTGTCATCTTGCCCCCACTCTCTGTCAGGGAACAGTATTCATCTGTCATCTCTCCCTTACTCTCTGTCAGGGAGCAGTATTCATCTGTCATCTATCCCCCACTCTCTGTCAGGGAGCAGTATTCATCTGTCATCTATCCCCCACTCTCTGTCAGGGAGCAGTATTCATCTGTCATCTAGACCCCACTCTCTGTCAGGGAGCAGTATTCATCTGTCATCCATCTCCCACTCTCTGTCAGGGAGCAGTATTCATCTGTAATCTTGCCCCCACTCTCTGTCAGGGAGCAGTATTCATCTCTCATCTAGCCCCCGCGTTCTGTCAGGGAGCAGTATTCATCTGTCATCTAGCCCCAATCTCTGTCAGGGAGCAGTATTCATCTGTCATCTAGCCCCACTCTCTGTCAGGGAGCAGTGTTCATCTGTCATCTAGCCCCACTCTCTGTCAGGGAGCAGTATTCATCTGTCTTCTAGCCCCACTCTCTGTCAGGGAGCAGTATTCATCTGTCATCTAGCCCCACTCTCTGTCAGGGAGCAGTATTCATCTGTCATCTAGACCCCACTCTCTGTCATTGAGCAGTATTCATCTGTCTTCTAGCCCCACTCTCTGTCAGGGAGCTGTATTCATCTGTCTTCTAGCCCCACTCTCTGTCAGGGAGCAGTATTCATCTGTCATCTAGCCCCACGCTCTGTCAGGGAACAGTATTCATCTGTCATCTAGCCCCCACTCTCTGTCAGGGAGCAGTATTCATCTGTCATCTAGCCCCACTCTCTGTCAGGGAGCAGTATTCATCTGTCATCTAGCCCCCACTCTCTGTCAGGGAACAGTATTCATCTGTCATCTAGCCCCACTCTCTGTCAGGGAGCAGTATTCATCTGTCATCTAGCCCCACTCTCTGTCAGGGAGCAGTATTCATCTGTCATCTAGCCCCCGCGTTCTGTCAGGGAGCAGTATTTATCTGTCATCTAGCCCCCGCGTTCTGTCAGGGAGCAGTATTCATCTGTCATCCAGCCCTACTCTCTGTCAGGGAGCAGTATTCATCTGTCATCTAGCCCCACTCTCTGTCAGGGAGCAGTATTCATCTGTCATCTAGCCCCCGCGTTCTGTCAGGGAGCAGTATCCATCTGTCATCTAGACCCACTCGCTGTCAGGGAGCAGTATTCATCTGTCATCTAGCCCCACTCTCTGTCAGGGAGCAGTATTCATCTGTCATCTAGCCCCACTCTCTGTCAGGGAGCAGTATTCATCTGTCACCTAGCCCCCGCGTTCTGTCAGGGAGCAGTATTCATCTGTCATCTAGCCCCCGCGTTCTGTCAGGGAGCAGTATTCATCTGTCATCTAGCCCCACTCTCTGTCAGGGAGCAGTATTCATCTGTCATCTAGCCCCACTCTCTGTCAGGGAGCAGTATTCATCTGTCATCTACCCCCCACTCTCTGTCAGGGAGCAGTATTCATCTGTCATCTAGCCCCCACTCTCTGTCAGGGAGCAGTATTAATCTGTCATCTTGCCCCCGCGTTCTGTCAGGGAACAGTATTCATCTGTCATCTAGCCCCCGCGTTCTGTCAGGGAGCAGTATTCATCTGTTATCTAGCCCCCACTCTCTGTCAGGGAGCAGTATTCATCTGTCATCTAGCCCCACTCTCTGTCAGGGAGCAGTATTCATCTGTCATCTAGCCCCCACTCACTGTCAGGGAGCAGTATTAATCTGTCATCTATCCCCTACTCTCTGTCAGGGAGCAGTATTCGTCTGTCATCTAGCCCCCACTCTCTGTCAGGGAGCAGTATTCATCTGTCATCTAGCCCCACTCTCTGTCAGGGAGCAGTATTCATCTGTCATCTAGCCCCACTCTCTGTCAGGGAGCAGTATTCATCTGTCATCTAGCCCCACTCTCTGTCAGGGAGCAGTATTCATCTGTCATCTTGCCCCCACTCTCTGTCAGGGAACAGTATTAATCCGTCATCTAGCCCCCACACTCTGTCAGGGAGCAGTATTCATCTGTCATCTTGCCCCCACTCTCTGTCAGGGAGCAGTATTCATCTGTCATCTAGCCCCCGCGTTCTGTCAGGGCGCAGTATTCATCTGTCATCTAGCCCCCGCGTTCTGTCAGGGCGCAGTATTTATCTGTCATCTAGCCCCCGCGCTCACTTATTTTGGTACCCAAACTAAAGCTACAAAATGTTCTAGACAGGATTTCGTACAAACTCTAATGAGCTTCTCAAATGCTTACAAAACTCCCCAGCTGTGCTCTCTCTCTCTCTCTCTCTGAAGTAAAGGCTCTGTTACAGTAATGAGGCATCTGAACAGACAGAGTCTGCATCCAAATGCACCATATTCCCTATTCAGTGTACTACATTTGAGCAAGTAATGTAGTGCGCTATATAGTGCGCTATACATAGTAGTGCACTGTAAAGGGAAAGGGTGCCATTCAGGACAAAGACAGACATATCTGACTGAAATTAACGGCTTTAGTTGGTTTGGCTGTAGCTCCTTGCTTTAGACGTTTGACAGGTGATTTATTAGGCCAATTGAGTGACAGGGGTGTTGCATTATTCAGGAAAAACATACAATAGTAATCACACCCTGATACCACTATAAACTACGTTGTCATTCAGGCATTAGACAGCTATTTCTAATGATATCGGAACATAATGGATCATGCAGGTTGATAAAATAAATAGTAATCACACCCTGATACCACTATAAACTACGTTGTCTTTCAGGCATTAGACAGCTATTTCTAATGATGTCGGAACATAATGGATCATGCAGGTTGATAAAGTAAATGTTTTTTCCATTTTAGGCAGACCTCAGCACAAAAACACATTACTGGCTGACTGGCAGTGAAAGTGTTCCCAAAAAATTAGCAAACTGAAAGCCAGGGCAATTACACAGATCAATGTGCTATCATATCATTTGAAATAACACATATTTCAGGCTCTACATATGATAGAATAAGAAATAACACATCCGTCATTTCATGGAATGTTAAATAATAGATTAACATTTACTTCTGCAAGACTGAGACAGAGACGTGAGAGAGGATAACATCTTGATCGCTGTGTAATGGCCTCAATAATGGCTTACTATTCACAACAGCTGTCTCTACAAGCCATCCACCATCAGAATGAGATAGGATTAGAGAGCTGGTCTGTGACTGCATGACTCTTATCTAACCTAATGTGATGATCTGTCACATTTATACACACACACACACACATATATATACAGTGCCTTGCGAAAGTATTTGGCCCCCTTGAACTTTGCCACCTTTTGCCACATTTCAGGCTTCAAACATAAAGATATAAAACTGTATTTTTTTGTGAAGAATCAACAACAAGTGGGACACAATCATGAAGTGGACCGACATTTATTGGATATTTCAAACTTTTTTAACAAATCAAAACTGAAAAATTGAGCGTGCAAAATTATTCAGCCCCCTTAAGTTAATACTTTGTAGCGCCACCTTTTGCTGCGATTACAGCTGTAAGTTGCTTGGGGTATGTCTCTATCAGTTTTGCACATCGAGAGACTGACATTTTTTCCCATTCCTCCTTGCAAAACAGCTCGAGCTCAGTGAGGTTGGATGGAGAGCATTTGTGAACAGCAGTTTTCAGTTCTTTCCACAGATTCTCGATTGGATTCAGGTCTGGACTGACTTGGCCATTCTAACACCTGGATATGTTTATTTTTGAACCATTCCATTGTAGATTTTGCTTTACGTTTTGGATCATTGTCTTGTTGGAAGACAAATCTCCGTCCCAGTCTCAGGTCTTTTGCAGACTCCATCAGGTTTTCTTCCAGAATGGTCCTGTATTTGGCTCCATCCATCTTCCCATAAATTTTAACCATCTTCCCTGTCCCTGCTGAAGAAAAGCAGGCCCAAACCATGATGCTGCCACCACCATGTTTGACAGTGGGGATGGTGTGTTCAGCTGTGTTGCTTTTACGCCAAACATAACGTTGTGCATTGTTGCCAAAAAGTTCAATTTTGGTTTCATCTGACCAGAGCACCTTCTTCCACATGTTTGGTGTGTCTCCCAGGTGGCTTGTGGCAAACTTTAAACAACACTTTTTATGGATATCTTTAAGAATTGGCTTTCTTCTTGCCACTCTTCCATAAAGGCCAGATTTGTGCAATATACGACTGATTGTTGTCCTATGGACAGAGTCTCCCACCTCAGCTGTAGATCTCTGCAGTTCATCCAGAGTGATCATGGGCCTCTTGGCTGCATCTCTGATCAGTCTTCTCCTTGTATGAGCTGAAAGTTTAGAGGGACGGCCAGGTCTTGGTAGATTTTGTGGTCTGATACTCCTTCCATTTCAATATTTTCGCTTGCACAGTGCTCCTTGGGATGTTTAAAGCTTGGGAAATCTTTTTGTATCCAAATCCGGCTTTAAACTTCTTCACAACAGTATCTCGGACCTGCCTGGTGTGTTCCTTGTTCTTCATGATGCTCTCTGCGCTTTTAACGGACCTCTGAGACTGTCACAGTGCAGGTGCATTTATACGGAGACTTGATTACACACAGGTGGATTGTATTTATCATCATTAGTCATTTAGGTCAACATTGGATCATTCAGAGATCCTCACTGAACTTCTGGAGAGAGTTTGCTGCACTGAAAGTAAAGGGGCTGAATAATTTTGCACGCCCAATTTTTCAGTTTTTGATTTGTTAAAAAGGTTTGAAATATCCAATAAATGTCGTTCCACTTCACGATTGTGTCCCACTTGTTGTTGATTCTTCACAAAAAAATACAGTTTTATATATTTATGTTTGAAGCCTGAAATGTGGCAAAAGGTCGCAAAGTTCAAGGGGGCCGAATACTTTCGCAAGGCACTGTATGTATATATATATATATGCACACACACGCACACACACTGTCAAGTGGCACTGGAGAAGAAGGCTGACGTTTTACGTGTTCCTATCCAATTGTGATTTTTTGGTTTGTTTCTTTGCGTTGTTTGTAATTTATTTTAAAACTTTTTCATACATAATGTTACTGCTACCATCTCTTATGAAAATAACTGCCGAACTGCGATTACTCACCACGAACTGGCAGAGTCCTTTTTTTCCTTTAATGAGCCCGACGTGAATGACATATTGCTTTCCTGGGAACAGGCCCAGATCTCCGTCATTTGCGTGAGAGAAGGCAGAGAAAAAGGGGCCGGAGGGCGGGCTGTCTTCTGAGAATTTGCAAGCAATCGAATAAACTCCCACTGCCTTCCATTCTGCTAGCAAGCGTGCAACCTTTGGAAAATAAAATCGATGACCTACGCGGAAGATTAACTACCAACGGAACATTGAAAACTGTAATATCTCATGCTCCATGGAGTCGTGGCTGAACGATGACATTATCAACATACAGCTGGCTGGTTATAGGCTGTATCGGCAGGATAGAACAGCGGCATCTGGTAAAACAAGGGGCGGTGGACTATGTATTTTTGTAAATAACAGCTGGTGCACGATATCTAAGGAAGTCTCAAGGTTTTGTTTGCATGATGTAGAGTATCTCATGATAAGCTGTAGACCACACTATGTACCTAGAGAGTTTTCATCTGTATTTTTCGTAGCTGTCTACATACCACCACAGACTGAGGCTGGCACTAAGACCGCACTCAATGAGCTGTATTCCGCCATAAGCAAACAGTAAAACGCACACCCAGAGGCAGTGCTCCTTGTGACCGGGAACTTTAATGCAGGGAAACTTATATCGCTCTATATATCAGCATGTCACATGTGCAACCAGAGGGAAAAAAACTCTAGACCACCTTTACTCCACACACAGAGACTCAAACAAAGCTCTCCCTTGCCCTCCATTTGGCAAATCTGACCAAATTCCTGCAGCATCTGATTCCTGCTTACAAGCAAAAATTAAAGCCGGAAGCATCAGTGACTCAATCAATAAAAAAGTGGTCAGATGAAGCAGATGCTAAGCTACAGGACGGTTTTGCTATCACAGACTGGAATATGTTCCGGGATTCCTCCGATGGCAATGAGGAGTACACCACATCAGTCATTGGCTTCATCAATAAGTGCATCGATGACGTCGTCCTCACAGTGACCGTACGTACATACCCCAACCAGAAGCCATGGATAACAGGCAACATCCGCTCTGAGCAAAAGGCTAGAGCTGCCACTTTCAAGGAGCGGGACTCTAACCCGAAGCTTATAAGAAATCCCACTATGCCCTCCGACTAACCATCAAACAGACAAGACGTTAATAAAGGACTAGGATCGAATCGTACTACACTGGCTCTAATGCTCATCGGATATGGCAGGACATGCAAACCATTACAGACCACAAAGGGAAGCACAGCCGAGAGCTGCCCAGTGACACGAGCCTACCAGATGAGCTAAACAACTTCTATGCTCGCGTCAAGGCAAATGACACTGAAACATGCATGAGAGCATCAGCTGTTCCGGAAGACTGTGTGATCACGCTCTCCACAGCCGATGTGAGTAAGACCTTTAAAACAGGTCAACATTCACACGGCCGCAGGGCCAGGCGGCTTACCAGGACGTGTACTGTGAGCATGCGCTGACCAACTGGCAAGTGTCTTTACTGATGTTTTCAACCTCTCCCTGTCCTAGTCTGTAATACCAACATTATAAGCAGATCACCATAGTCCCTGTGCCCAAGAATACTAAGGTAACCTGCCTCAATGACTACTGACCCATAGCACTCACGTCTGTAGCCATGAAGTGCTTTGAAAGGCTGGTCATGGCTCACATCATCACCATTGTCCCAGAAATCCAAGACCCACTCCAAATTGCATACCGCCCTAACAGATCCGCAAATGATGCAATCTCTATTGCACTCCACACTGCCCTTTCCCACCTGGACAAAAGGAACACATACAGTGAGGGAAAAAAGTATTTGATCCCCTGCTGATTTTGTACGTTTGCCCACTGACAAAGAAATGATCAGTCTATAATTGTAATGGTAGGTTAATTTGAACAGTGAGAGACAGAATAACAACAACAAAATCCAGAAAAACACATATCAAAAATGTTATAAATTGATTTGCATTTTAGTGAGGGAAATAAGTATTTGACCCCCTCTCAATCAGAAAGATGTCTGGCTCACAGGTGTCTTTTATACAGGTAACAAACTGAGATTAGGAGCACACTCTTAAAGGGAGTGCTCCTAATCTCAGTTTGTTACCTGTATAAATGACACCTGTCCACAGAAGCAATCAATCAATCAATCAGATTCCAAACTCTCCACCATGGCCAAGACCAAAGAGCTCTCCAAGGATGTCAGGGAAAAGATTGTAGACCTACACACGGCTGGAATGGGCTACAAGACCATCGCCAAGCAGTTTAGTGAGAAGGTGGACAACAGTTGGTGCGATTATTCGCAAATGGAAGAAACACAAAAGAACTGTCAATCTCCCTCGGCCTGGGACTCCATGCAAGATCTCACCTCGTGGAGTTGCAATGATAATGAGAACGGTGAGGAATCTTGCCCAGAACTACATGGGAGGATCTTGTCAATGATCTCAAGGCAGCTGGGACCATAGTCACCAAGAAAACAATTGGTAACACACTACGCTGTGAAGGACTGAAATCCTGCAGCGCCCGCAAGGTCCCCCTGCTCCAGAAAGCACATATACATGCCCGTCTGAAGTTTGCCAATGAACATCTGAATGATTCAGAGGACAACTGGGTGAAAGTGTTGTGGTCAGATGAGACCAAAATGGAGCTCTTTGGCATCAACTCAACTCTCTGTGTTTGGAGGAGGAGGAATGCTGCCCATGACCCCAAGAACACCCTCCCCACCGTCAAACATGGAGCTGGAAACATTATGCTTTGGGGGTGTTTTTCTGCTATGAGGACAGGACAACTTCACCGCATCATAGGGACGATGGACAGGACCATGTTCCGTCAAATCTTGGGTGAGAACCTCCTTCCCTTAGCCAGGGCATTGAAAATGGGTCGTGAATGCGTTTTCCAGCATGACAATGTCCCAAAACACACGGCCAAGGCAACAAAGGAGTGGCTCAAGAAGAAGCACATTAAGGTCCTGGAGTGGCCTAGCCAGTCTCCAGACCTTAATCCCATAGAAAATATGTGGAGGGAGCTGAAGGTTCGAGTTGCCAAACGTCAGCCTCGAAACCTTAATGACTTGGAGAAGATCTGCAAAGAGGAGTGGGACAATATCCCTCCTGAGATGTGTGAAAACCTGGTGGCCAACTACAAGAAACGTCTGACCTCTGAGATTGCCAACAAGGGTTTTGCCACCAAGTACTAAGTCATGTTTTGCAGAGGGGTCAAATACTTATTTCCCTCATTAAAATGCAAATCAATTTCTAACATTTTTGACATGCGTTTTTCTGGATTATTTTGTTATTCTGTCTCTCACTGTTCAAATAAACCTACCATTAAAATTATAGACTGATCATTTCTTTGTCAGTGGGCAAACGCACAAAATCAGCAGAGGATCAAATACATTTTTCCATCACTGTATGTGAGATTGCTATTCATTGACTACAGCTCAGCGTTCAACACCATAGTGTCCTCAAAGCTCATCAATAGCTAAGGACCCTGGGATTAAACACCTCCCTCTGCAACTGGATCCTGGACTTCCTGACGGGCCGCCCCCAGGTTGTAAGGGTAGGTAACAACACATCCACCTTGCTGATCCTGAACACAGGGGCTTCTCAGGGGTGCGTGTTCAGTCCCCTCCTGTACTCCCTGTTCACTCATGACTGCACGGCCAGGCACGACTCCAACACCATCATTAAGTTTGCCGATGACACAACAGTGGTAAGCCTGATCACCGACAAGGATGAGACAGCTTATAGGGAGGAGGTCAGAGACCTGGCCATGTTGTGCCAGGACAACAACCTCTCCCTCAACGTGATCAAGACAAAGGAGATGATTGTGGACTACAAGAAAAAGAGGGCCGAGCATGCCCCCATTCTGTGATATGTTGGAGATGTATAGTGATATTGATATAAAGCTGTATTGATGTAGCAGCTAATGATGGGCATCTCCTTGCCTGTTACTGTTGCAGCTGGATGCTGAGGCCAGTGAACTACTGAAGGAACTGCAGAACAAACTCAACACCGTGCTGGATGAGCTCAGTGCAGTCTTCGGCTCCAGGTGTGTGTGGGAGGGGGGAGGGGGGGGGGGGGTTCTGTGTGTGTCTTTGTTTGTGTGTATCTATGGTCTGTGTGTGTCTGTGGTCTGTGTGTGCCTGAGTTTTGTGTGTATGTGTGTATTTGTGGTCTGTGTGTGTCTGTGGTCTGTGTGTATGTGTGTATCTGTGGTCTGTGTGTGTCTGTGTGTATCTGTGGTCTGTGTGTATCTGTGGTCTGTGTGTGTCTGTATATCTGTGGTCTGTGTGTATCTGTGGTCTGTGTGTGTCTGTGTATATCTGTGGTCTGTGTGTATCTGTGGTCTGTGTATATCTGTGGTCTGTGTATATCTGTGATCTGTGTGTATCTGTGGTCTGTGTGTGTGTGTGTTTATCTGTGGTCTGTGTATATCTGTGGTCTATGTGTATCGGTGGTCTGTGTATATCTGTGGTCTGTGTATATCTGTGGTCTGTGTGTATCTGTGGTCTGTGTGTGTCTGTATATCTGTGGTCTGTGTGTATCTGTGGTCTGTGTGCGTCTGTTTGTATCTGTGGTCTGTGTGTATCTGCGGTCTGTGTGTATCTGTATATCTGTGGTCTGTGTGTATCTGTGGTATGTGTGTATGTATGTATCTGTGGTCTGTGTGTATCTGTGGTCTGTGTGTGTCTGTATCTGTGGTCTGTGTGTATCTGTGGTCTGTGTGTATCTGTGGTCTGTGTGTATCTGTGGTCTGTGTGTAGCTGTGGTCTGTGTGTATCTGTGGTATGTGTGTATCTGTGGTATGTGTGTATCTGTGCTAACCCTGTGTTATTTCCCTGTCTGTGGTCTGTGTGTATCTGTGGTCTGTGTGTATCTGTGGTCTGTGTGTATCTGTGGTCTGTGTGTATCTGTGGTCTGTGTGTATCTGTAGTCTGTGTGTATCTGTGGTCTGTGTGTATCTGTGGTCTGTGTGTATCTGTGGTCTGTGTGTATCTGTGGTCTGTGTGTATCTGTACTAACCCTGTGTTATTTCCCTGTCTGTGGTCTGTGTGTATCTGTAGTCTGTGTGTATCTGTGGTCTGTGTGTATCTGTGGTCTGTGTGTATCTGTGGTCTGTGTGTATCTGTGGTCTGTGTGTATCTGTGCTAACCCTGTGTTATTTCCCTGTCCAGTTTCAAACCGGTGATTGAGGACTGTGTAAAGCAGATGAACCAGGAATTAGTCCAGATGAAGGGGAGTGCTGCAGGGAAGAGCAACGCTGCCATGGATGCTGAGACTGTCCTCAGACCACTCATGGACCTCCTGGATAAAAAGTAGGTCCATATAGGCATATTATCAGCTGGCTTAGAGGTTAGTATCCAGTAGCGAATCCATGTATCTCCTAGATAAATAGTAGCTTTCTGTTTACACCCTTGAGTTAACATTGAGGTAACCAGTTAGCCAAGAAGTGACTCCTGGATAAAAAGTAGGTGTTTGTTTTCACCATGGAGTTACTGAGGATTCACATTGTTTGACTCAGTAGGTGTCAGAATGCATGTGGCCGTTATCCTAGAGGAACTTTGGGTAAGTTAACCTGTTAATCCTCGAGGAGTTTTGAGTTAGTTAACCAGTTATCCTAGAGGAGCGTTGAGTTAGTTAACCAGTTAATCCTCGAGGAGCTTTGAGTTAGTTAACCAGTTATCCTAGAGGAGCGTTGAGTTAGTTAACCAGTTATCCTAGAGGAGCTTTGAGTTAGTTAACCAGTTATCCTAGAGTTTGAAGCTTTGGGTTAGTTAACCAGTTATCCTAGAGGTTGGAGCTTTGGGTTAGTTAATCAGTTATACTAGAGTTTGGAGCTTTGGTTCAGTTAATCAGTTATCCTAGAGGTTGGAGCTTTGGGTTAGTTATTCAGTTATCCTAGAGGTTGGAGCTTTGGGTTAGTTAACCAGTTATCCTAGAGTTTGGAGCTTTGGGTTAGTTAATCGGTTTTCCTAGAGGTTGGAGCTTTGGGTTAGTTAATCAGTCATCCTAGAGATTGGAGCTTTGGGTCAGTTAACCAGTTAGCCTAGAGGTTGGTGCTTTGGGTCAGTTAACCAGTTAGCCTAGATGTTGGAGCTTTGGGTCAGTTAACCAGTTAGCCTAGAGGTTGGAGCGTTGGGTCAGTTAATCAGTTATCCTAGAGTTTGGAGCTTTGGGTTAGTTAACCAGTTAGCCTAGAGGTTGGTGCTTTGGGTCAGTTAACCAGTTAGCCTAGATGGTGGAGCTTTGGGTCAGTTAACCAGTTAGCCTAGATGTTTGAGCTTTGGGCCAGTTAACCAGTTAGCCTAGATGTTGGAGCTTTGGGTCAGTTAACCAGTTAGCCTAGAGGTTGGAGCTTTGGATTAGTTAACCAGTTATCCTAGAGGTTGGAGCTTTGGGTTAGTTAATCAGTTATCCTAGAGTTTGGAGCTTTGGGTTAGTTAATCAGTTATCCTAGAGTTTGGAGCTTTGGGTTAGTTAATCAGTCATCCTAGAGTTTGGAGCTTTGGGTCAGTTAATCAGTTACCCTAGAGTTTGGAGCTTTGGGTCAGTTAATCAGTTATCCTAGAGGTTGGAGCTTTGGGTTAGTTAATCAGTTATCCTAGAGTTTGGAGCTTTGGGTTAGTTAATCAGTTATCCTAGAGGTTGGAGCTTTGGATTAGTTAACCAGTTATCCTAGAGTTTGGAGCTTTGGGTTAGTTAATCAGTTATCCTAGAGGTTGGAGCTTTGGGTTAGTTAACCAGTTATCCTAGAGGTTGGAGCTTTGGGTTAGTTAATCAGTTATCCTAGAGTTTGGAGCTTTGGGTTAGTTAATCAGTTATCCTAGAGTTTGGAGCTTTGGGTCAGTTAATCAGTCATCCTAGAGTTTGGAGCTTTGGGTTAGTTAATCAGTCATCCTAGAGTTTGGAGCTTTGGGTCAGTTAATCAGTTATCCTAGAGTTTGGAGCTTTGGGTCAGTTAACCAGTTTTCCTAGAGGTTGGAGCTTTAGGTCAGTTAATCAGTTATCCTAGAGTTTGGAGCTTTGGGTCAGTTAATCAGTCATCCTAGAGTTTGGAGCTGTGGGTTAGTTAACCAGTTAGCCTGGAGGTTTGAGCTTTGGGTTAGTCAATCAGTTATCCTAGAGTTTGGAGCTTTGGGTTAGTTAACCAGTTAGCCTAGAGGTTGGTGCTTTGGGTCAGTTAACCAGTTAGCCTAGAGGTTGGTGCTTTGGGTCAGTTAACCAGTTAGCCTAGAGGTGGGAGCTTTGGGTCAGATAATCAGTTATCCTAGAGTTTGGAGCTTTGGGTTAGTTAATCAGTCATCCTAGAGTTTGGAGCTTTGGGTTAGTTAACCAGTTAGCCTAGATGTTGGAGCTTTGGGCCCACATCCGCTGGCTTTATGTCTGACTCTCACCTGCCAGAGCAGGAACTGGTCCGGAACCCAACTGCAGTCCTGGAATGTTATTTCAGGCACAGGCCTGTGTGACGACGCAGATCAGATACAGTAGCCATGTTCACAGCAATTTTGCAACCTATAAGCAATATTAAAATGCACAAAAATAACAAAGAAATGGGTACATTTTTTGGTCGCAGGAAGTTTGTGTGTGTGTGTGTGTGGGGGGGGGGGATTTATCTTCCCGCTCTGCTGGCAATAATTTTTTGGTGCACATACAGTGATGGTAAAAAATATACACATATATATATATATATATATATATATATATATAAATCGTTTTTTAACTGTGATTGATCATGGGGTGCACACTTGATCTTGCACGCCCAACTAGAAGAGGAGAGGGAGGCTACTTAACTTGATGCAGCGTATTCTGAGTGTGTGAATAATGCAACAAAGATGTGCTTTAAATACAGTAGGTAGGTCAATGAAGCATAGAAAGCAGAAAGACAACCGTTTCCAAATAATCTGGGGACAACAAAAACATTTGAACCCCAAAATTGTCTGATCTGGCCGCCCGCTCCCAGCCGCACAAAAAAAATGTCCACCGCCCAGCAGTAATCTCTGTCAGGACCCGATCTCTGATCTCTGCAGCCCTCTAGTTCGAGCCTTGGGTTAGGTAACCAACTAGCCTGCTACAGGGTTCCCCAACTCTCGACCAATTGGCCCGCCAATTTTTCTGAGCAAAATAAGAATAATAACATGAATAATAATAATTGTGGAAATCTTTTCCAAAGTATTCCCTCACATGATAGAGATACAGGTAGCTGCCAAACTAAAGGAAACATAAACATAAAGTGTCTTAACAGGGTGTTGGGTCACCACGAGCCAGAACAACTTCAATGCACCTTGCATAGATTCATAAAGTGTCTTAACAGGGTGTTGGGTCACCACGAGCCAGAACAACTTCAATGCACCTTGCATAGATTCATAAAGTGTCTTAACAGGGTGTTGGGTCACCACGAGCCAGAACAACTTCAATGCACCTTGCATAGATTCATAAAGTGTCTTAACAGGGTGTTGGGTCACCACGAGCCAGAACAACTTCAATGCACCTTGCATAGATTCATAAAGTGTCTTAACAGGGTGTTGGGTCACCACGAGCCAGAACAACTTCAATGCACCTTGCATAGATTCATAAAGTGTCTTAACAGGGTGTTGGGTCACCACGAGCCAGAACAACTTCAATGCACCTTGCATAGATTCATAAAGTGTCTTAACAGGGTGTTGGGTCACCACGAGCCAGAACAACTTCAATGCACCTTGCATAGATTCATAAAGTGTCTTAACAGGGTGTTGGGTCACCACGAGCCAGAACAACTTCAATGCACCTTGCATAGATTCATAAAGTGTCTTAACAGGGTGTTGGGTCACCACGAGCCAGAACAACTTCAATGCACCTTGCATAGATTCATAAAGTGTCTTAACAGGGTGTTGGGTCACCACGAGCCAGAACAACTTCAATGCACCTTGCATAGATTCATAAAGTGTCTTAACAGGGTGTTGGGTCACCACGAGCCAGAACAACTTCAATGCACCTTGCATAGATTCATAAAGTGTCTTAACAGGGTGTTGGGTCACCACGAGCCAGAACAACTTCAATGCACCTTGCATAGATTCATAAAGTGTCTTAACAGGGTGTTGGGCCACCACGAGCCAGAACAACTTCAATGCACCTTGCATAGATTCATAAAGTGTCTTAACAGGGTGTTGGGTCACCACGAGCCAGAACAACTTCAATGCACCTTGCATAGATTCATAAAGTGTCTTAACAGGGTGTTGGGTCACCACGAGCCAGAACAACTTCAATGCACCTTGCATAGATTGTTTTGTTGATGATGGTGGATAATGCTGTCTCAGGTGCCCCTCCAGAATCTCTCATAAGTGTTCAATTGTGTGTGTGTGTGTGTGTGTGTGTGTGTGTGTGTGTGTGTGTGTGTGTGTGTGTGTGTGTGTGTGTGTGTGTGTGTGTGTGTGTGTGTGTGTGTGTGTGTGCGTGCATAAGCTGTGTGATTCTCTCTCAGACACTCACGGCAACATCGAGGCCAATGGGGTATTACAGTAGAATCCTCTTAATAATATGCAAAACGAAATCCTCAACCAAGGTTTTCCGGTCACTGAGATTATCACGTGAAGCTGATGCATTTATTCCACATATCATGGCTTTTTGAACTTCACCCTTGATTGTGTTTGATCCTGTTGTCTTCCTATAGGCCCTGTGACGTATGTGGCTTGTGACGTCTGTAACGTTGTTAAAGGGACATTTCATTCATAAATGAAAGTTTGTCAGATGTTTTCAGACCTCTAAAGTAATCTAATTTCTAGATGAAAACACATCCCACGACATCCGTTGTGTAAATCCAGCTATACGCCTTCATCACAAATACATTGCAAAGATAAGCACGGACTAATTCCCTGTTTTTGCTAGTTTACTCTATTTTTATCTTTGGGCTGGAGGCAAATAGCTGGATCTACACAACAGATGTCGTGGAATGGGGTTTCATCTTGACATTAGACTACTATAGAGGTCTCAAAACATCTCAAAAATGTTGATTTGATAGTCTAATGATTGTGTTTCTGCTGTGGTTTTACATCTGACTTAGACTGTTGGCTCTGCTCTGTCTCTGCTCTGTCTCTGCTCTGTCTCTGCTCTGTCTCTGCTCTGTCTCTGCTCTGTCTCTGTCTCTATCTCTGTCTCTCTCTGCTCTGTCTCTCTCTGCTCTGTCTCTCTGCTCTGTCTCTCTGCTCTGTCTCTCTGCTCTGTTCCCCTCTGTCTCTGCTCTGCTCTGTCTCTCTCTGCTCTGTCTCTCTCTGCTCTGTCTCTCTCTGCTCTGTCTCTCTCTGCTCTGCTCTGTCTCTGCTCTGTCTCTCTCTGCTCTGTCTCTCTCTGCTCTGTCTCTCTGCTCTGTCTCTCTCTGCTCTGTCTCTCTCTGCTCTGTCTCTCTGCTCTGTCTCTCTCTGCTCTGTCTCTCTCTGATCTGTCTCTCTCTGCTCTGCTCTGTCTCTGCTCTGCTCTGCTCTGCAGTTTGATTTTATTTGCAAAGATCTGTGAGAAGACGGTGTTGAAACGAGTCCTGAAGGAACTGTGGAAGATCGTCATCATCACTATTGAGAGAATGATAGTCTTACCACCTCTTAATGACCAGAATGTAAGATGTTATGTTATATAAACCAAACACACACACACACACACACACACACACACGCGCGCGTGCGCGCGCACAACACCACGGAGAGGCAGATAGTCCTCACACCTCTCAATTACCACTGTAAGCCATGAAACTATTCTAACCATGATGGGAGAACCTCTTACACTGGAGCAGAAGTAGGTAGCTGTGGTTCTGGTGTGCTACAGGTACTAAAGTGTTTACTTGCCCCCAGAAGGAACCAAATTAGATAATTGGCCAATATCAGAGCTAGGCTCAATTGTACCTACTGTACCTGGTCTCTCAGGACTGAAACAAAAAACTTTTCTAACTGAAAAATCACTACACTACAGTCCAGTATCTGCAACGCTCCATGACCAGGGTTGCCTACCTCTGGCTGGAATATCCTCTAGTCTGTAAATGTGCACACATCGACACACTCCCACACACAAATATGTACAAAACACAGATGCACCATAGAGGATATTTACAAAGTTCGGACAAGATGGTGTCTCCTTCTCTCTTTATGTGTCAGTCAGGAAATGTTAGTGACGCCTGGATAGAAGAATGAAAAGGCAAACCTGCTTTTCCAACAGGCAACACTGACAAGGCTGACAACACCCATAAGGAATGTTCTCAAACACACACAGTCTTGTATAACTAACCTTGTGGGGGGACACAATTCTGTCCTGATCCAAATTATATTTTCCCTAACCCCTAACCACAACCCTAACATTTACCTCAAAATCTAACCTTAACCCTAACCCTAAACTTAATTCTAACCCTAACACTAATTCTAACCTTAACCCTAAACCCCCTAGAAATAGCATTTGACCATGTGGGGACCAACAAAATGTCCCCAGTTGGTCAAAAGAAAATGGTTTACTATTCTTGTGGAGACTTCTGGTCTAAACACGCCCACAGACACTTCTGGTCTAAACAAGCCCACAAACACTTCTGGTCTAAACACGCCCACAGACACTTCTGGTCTAAACAAGCCCACAGACACTTCTGGTCTAAACACGCCCACAGACACTTCTGGTCTAAACACGCCCACAGACACTTCTGGTCTAAACAAGCCCACAGACACTTCTGGTCTAAACACGCCCACAGACACTTCTGGTCTAAACACGCCCACAGACACTTCTGGTCTAAACACGCCCACAGACACTTCTGGTCTAAACAAGCCCACAGACACTTCTGGTCTAAACACGCCCACAGACACTTCTGGTCTAAACACGCCCACAGACACTTCTGGTCTAAACACACCCACAGACACTTCTGGTCTAAACAAGCCCACAGACACTTCTGGTCTAAACACGCCCACAGACCTTTCTGGTCTAAACACGCCCACAGACACGTCTGGTCTAAACACGCCCACAGACACTTCTGGTCTAAACACGCCCACAGACACTTCTGGTCTAAACACGCCCACAGACACGTCTGGTCTAAACACACACACACACACACACACACACACACACACACACACACACACACACGCGCGCGCACACAAACAAACAAAACATCCTCTTCTGTACCACCTTCGTGCTTCCTTTCACATTATATTCAGCATGAAAGTGCTTCAAAGGTGTATAGTGTATATAGGGTATAACCCTGTTTGTCTTTTCTCCTCACAGCAAGGAGCCCAGATGATTTTCAGTGCTGCCAAGGACCTGGGACAGCTATCCAAACTCAAGGTAGGTCTGGGGCACACTGTGTGTGTGTGTGTGTGTGTGTGTGTGTGTGTGTGTGTGTGTGTGTGTGTGTGTGTGTGTGTGTGTGTGTGTGTGTGAGAACGAATGAGAGACTTAAAAACAGAGTTTAATGGGCAGTTCTGGGTTTTTGCAATCTCTAGTCGGTCAGAGCACAACCACAGCTACAGTAAACACACATACACACACACTGTTGTGATTATCAAAAGTTGGACTCCCACACAGTCCACAACGTACATCTTCCAGAGCAGTAGATCTGTGTTAGTTGGTTAGTTCTCATAGTGATTACATCCAGATTGAGGTCATCTCTGCTAAAACAGCCCACTCCTACCCTAGTCATGCAACTTCACTTCATGCTATAAACCCATGACTAAACTGGCCAAGTCTTCATCATATTATGTAATTGTGGTTGCTTTCCAATCCGTCTGTAACACAGATTAACTGTTTTTAATGAAGTCCCTGTATCTCTGCTCCTAAATTAAAAGATCTTCCCACAGTCACACTCTTTGATCACAGTCACTAGTCTATTTCATGTTCCAAGAAGCACAGCAGAAAGATAGGGAGACAGTATTGGGTCTGTGATGCCATGGTTGAGCAGCAGTTTGCAAGCAACTGTACTGTCGCTGTCTGTACTGTTTTGCTGTATTCTCCTGCTGAATCAAATGATCAGATCTCACAATGTGTTTACCACCTCAGGAACCACATTGATAATACACATTAAAGGGGTTGCCATGAATTTGACAGTAATTTACAGGCAGCTCGGTGGCGAGTAAAATTATGTATTTTATATTTTAAAGTACGCTTAAAAATATGTTAATAAGCAAGGAACAACTATACCATGCACCCACTAGGGGTCAAAATGTTTTTGGCGCTCCAAAGATACGGTACTGTATTCTGGGTGGAATTACAATACCATTTGAAATACAGCAATTTTGAAATACAGCAATTTTGAAATACAGCAATTTTCCCACAATGCTCTATAATTTTTACTGTTGATAATACCTAAAATTAACATATAAATGACAGTTTTCCATTACAATGTACATAGCAATCTTATCATATGCAAACATCTTAAATGTAGTGTGTGAGTGTGTGTGTGTGTGTGTGTGTGTGTGTGTGTGTCCTCTCCAAGAGGAATGTTATGGAATCTCTCTCTTTCTATTCTCTCCGCTCTAGGACCATGTGATCAGAGAGGAAGCCCGTAGCCTGACACCAAGACAGTGTGCAGCCATGGACCTTGTCCTTCCCACCATCAAGGTAATGGAGAGCCCTCTCTCTATCTATCCCTCTCTCCCCCCTCCATCTGTCTCTCCCTCCATCTGTCTAACCCACCATCCCTCTCTCTTTCCATCCATCCCTCCCTTCCTCCATCCCTTTCAGCCTCCATCCATCCCTCCATCAATTCCTCTCTCAATCCATCCATGCCTCCTCCATCCCTCCATCCATCCCTCCATCAATTTCTCTCTCTTTCCATCCATCCCTCCCTTTCACCTTCCATCCCTACCCTCATTCCTTTCTCCCTCTAACCATCCATGCCTACCTTTCACCTTCCATCCCTACCCTCATTCCTTTCTCCCTCTAACCATCCATGCCTACCTTTCACCTTCCCTCCCTACCCTCATTCCTTTCTCCCTCTAACCATCCATGCCTACCTTTCACCTTCCATCCCTACCCTCATTCCTTTCTCCCTCTAACCATCCATGCCTACCTTTCTCTGTCCCTGTATAGAAATGCTGAGCAAAGAGAGATGGACAGGGTTTTAACAGGGTAGTAGGGTTGTAAAGAGAGTTTACCTAAATGATCGTTGTAGACTGGTGACTGTTTTAACAAGGTAGTAGGGTTGTAATGAGAGTTTACCTAAAAGATCATTGTAGAGTGGTGACTGTTTTAACAGGATTGTAAGGTCTTTAAGAGAAGTAGTGGTGCTGAGAGGAGTCGATGCAGTCAGTAAGTGCGTCCAAATGGCACCCTATTCCCTACATAGTGCAGTACTTTTGACCTGTGGGTGCTATTTGTGACACAGACAGGAGTTCAGACCGGGGTCTGTGTGAACACTCAACGCAGCGGCGTGAAACAGAAGCTAATTGATTCCTGCATCTCCATGGACACCAGCTCCCTGTTTAGATCCGTCATGCTGTGGAATTCTCTCCACCAGTATTCCGAGGAGAACGTCCAATTAGAGGAGTTCAGTAATGCTTCCAGGAGACTCTGGCCAATCACAGTTAAGCAATACCTTTAGGTGGAAGAGATACATAGGCTGAATGCAGGACTGATTAAAGACTTAAAGGAAGAGAGGGGGCGGAGATGGGGGAGAGAGACTAGCAGAGATACACAGGCTGAATGCAGGACTGGTTAAAGACTTAAAAGAAGAGAGAGAGGAGAGAGAGAGGTAGGGAGGGAGGGATGGGGGAGAGGGACTAGCAGAGATACACAGGCTGAATGCAGGACTGGTTAAAGACTTAAAGGAAGACAGAGAGGAGAGCGAGAGGGAGGGAAGCAGGGAGAGAGACTAGCAGAGATACATTCATCTATCCATTTATCTGATTTTTCAGGTGGTGGTGAGATGATAATATGATACACATATCCGTGTATGTGACAAAATGTTTTGTTGTTGATGTTTTTGTTGGTGTTGTATGGAGCTCTTGAAGTTGGTGTTGTGTGGGCTAGCTCTTGGAGTTGTGTGGACTAGATCTTGGAGTTGGTGTTGTGTGGACTAGCTCTTGGAGTTGGTGTTGTGTGGGCTAGCTCTTGGAGTTGGTGTTGTGTGGGCTAGCTCTTGGTGTTGTGTGGACTAGCTCTTGGAGTTGGTGTTGTATAGACTAGCTCTTGGAGTTGGTGTTGTGTGGGCTAGCTCTTGGTGTTGTGTGGACTAGCTCTTAGAGTTGGTGTTGTGTAGACTAGCTCTTGGAGTTGGTGTTGTGTGGACTAGCTCTTGGAGTTGGTGTTGTGTGGGCTAGCTCTTGGAGTTGGTGTTGTGGGGACTAGCTCTTGGAGTTGGTGTTGTGTGGACTAGCTCTTGGAGTTGGTGTGGTGTGGGCTAGCTCTTGGGGTTGGTGTTGTGTGGGCTAGCTCTTGGAGTTGTGTGGACTAGATCTTGGAGTTGGTGTTGTGTGGACTAGCTCTTGGAGTTGGTGTTGTGTGGGCTAGCTTTTGGAGTTGGTGTTGGGTGGGCTAGCTCTTGGTGTTGTGTGGACTAGCTCTTAGAGTTGGTGTTGTGTAGACTAGCTCTTGGAGTTGGTGTTGTGTGGACTAGATCTTGGAGTTGGTGTTGTGTGGGCTAGCTCTTGGTGTTGTGTGGACTAGCTCTTGGAGTTGGTGTTGAGTGGGCTAGCTCTTGGAGTTGTGTGGACTAGCTCTTGGAGTTGGTGTTGTGTGGACTAGCTCTTGGAGTTGGTGTTGTGTTGGATATGTCTTTGATGGTTTCTCTGCCGTTCTTCCCTCATCAACACCTATGGTATCTTCAGAGTGAATCTGTGTTGTGCCTATTCTGCCGAGGCAGCAGAGCTACAGAGCTTAGTCCCAAATGACACTGTATGCCCTATGTAGGACACTACTTTTGATCAGAAGTAGTTTGCTATAGGTAATAGGATGTCATTTGGAACACAGAGCTACAGCGCTTAGGATCATTTACTCTGAGCAGCTTTGGCTCATTGACTCACCCACTGTTTTCAGTCTGTATCCGATATTCCATAATGCATCGGTGACTGGATTATATCTGAACATGACTTTCTTCTTCCAGAGCCAATGGAGGATGACCTATGAACTCATGAACTCCAGTGAGGTGGAGAGTGTGTGAGGGGGTGGAGTGTGTGTATGTGGCAGGACTGTAAGCAATTATCCTCTGTCTTAATGCAACAGTACAGAGTACATTTTTATTAGGCCTACTGCTGCCAGCCTGGATAAGCATACATAGTTATTACCTCTCCCACACAGTCTTCCACACAGTCTGGTCTGAAGATGTGAAAAGTACATTAACTCTGTACGTGTTCTATCTGGTCTGAGTGTACCCAAGTTTTATTGGTAACCTCACTCCTCAGATTGAAATGCCTTGAATTGCTAGCTTTTTCAGTGGTGTAGCTGGCTCAGGTGTTGTCGAGTGTTTGCAAGACAGAGGACCTGAGATCAAGTAGCAGACTTTAGGAGGGAGGAAGATGTACTGTTA
This sequence comes from Oncorhynchus mykiss, assembly GCF_057628025.1. Taxonomy (NCBI): domain Eukaryota; kingdom Metazoa; phylum Chordata; class Actinopteri; order Salmoniformes; family Salmonidae; genus Oncorhynchus; species Oncorhynchus mykiss. The sequence continues at coordinate 79,231,323 of NC_143027.1, forward strand.
TACAAGCAGTTTGACAGCTGTTAAGCAAACATGCTTATTATCTCTCCCACACAGTCTCCTATACGGTCAGTCTGGTCAGAAGACTTAAAGAACATGTATGTTTTCAATCTGATCTGAGGAACCAACATTAAAAGGAATATGGTGAATGTAAGCTTACCCAAGTAAACGTCAGCCCAGCTTTAACAAAAAGGGTAACCAGGTGCTCAACTGGGAGGACAATTCTAAAAAAGTAGTCCTACCTCCAGGACACTTCAACAGGTGACTATCCCAGAAAAGAAAAAGGAACAGTCTGTCTGCATATATATATTTTTTATTTTACCTTTATTTAACTGGGCAAGTCAGTTAAAAACAAATTCTTATTTTACAATGACGGTCTACCCAGACAAAACCCTCCCCTAATAACCTGGATGACGCTGGGACAATTGTGCAACGCCCTATGGGACTCCCGATCACGGCCGGTTGTGATACAGCCCGGGATCGAACCAGGGTCTGTAGTGACACCTTTAGCACTGAGATGCAGTGCCTACGACCGCTGCGCCACTCTGGAGTCTTTTAACATACATATACAGCATCTTTGTTTTACGGGACAGACAAGCAGGCTAAATGTACTGACTATGTCTGTTCTCCTTCTGGTCTGAAGACTGAAGACAGTGAATAAAGTGGCTCTGACTCAGTACGCTTTCCTTCTTTCTTTTTTCCTTTCTCTCTCTCTCTTTTCCGTAGCAATATTTCCACGCCGGAGGAAACGGTCTGAAGAAGACGTTCCTTGAGAAGAGCCCTGACCTCAAGTCCCTCAAATATGCTTTGAGCCTTTACACACAGCCTACCGATGCCTTGATCAAGAAGTATATATGCACCCAAACCTCTCAAGGTAAGGACACTGAGCTAGTAGATATGCATCCCAAACCTCTCAAGATAAGGACAATGAGCTAGTAGATATGCACCCAAAGCTCTCAAGATAAGGACACTGAGCTAGTAGATATGCAACCAAACCTGTCAAAGTTAGGACACTGAACTTAGTAGATTTGCAACCTAAGCTCCAAAGTTAAGGACACTTCCGCTAGTATATGCACCCTAATACATCCGAGTACACTTAATCTGTTTCCCCAAATGTCCCTGAAAGTCCCCAAATGTCCTCTCTAGAGGTTAGGATTAGAGTTCAGGGTTTAGGTCAATTCCATTTCAGTCAATTCAGGAAGAAATTCCAATTCCATTCTTTCTCATAGAGAAGCATTGATGGAAATTGGAATTAGAACTTCAGTTAACTTCCTAACCCTGCTCACAGGAGGCTGGTTAGGGGAGGACTAGAATGGGATGAAGGGAATTGTATCATGTGTTTGATGAGCTGGATACCACTCCATTTATTCCATTACAGCCATTACTATGAGCCCATCCTCCCCAATTAAGGTGCCACCAACCTCCTGTGACCCTGTGATAGTTATCCTTGCTCCTCTTAAAGTGGGCTGCAGTGTTTTTCCATGTCAGCTTGGTTTCTCTTCAGTTTACTGTGTGAGATGGTTATTGCAGTAATTGCATTTTTCATCTACTGCCTCCTTCAATCCCTTTATCTTTCTATTTTACTCTTGCTTCTCTCTCTCTTTCTCACTCACTCTATTTTGCTCTCTGTCACTCTCTCTCTTTCTCACTCACTCTCTCTCTGTCGCTCTCTCTCTGTCGCTCTCTCTTTGTTGCTCTCTCTTTGTCGCTCTCTCTCTCTGTCGCTTTCTCTCTCTGTCGCTCTCTCTTTGTTACTCTCTCTTTTCCGCTCTCTCTCTCTCTCTTTCTCTCTGTTGCTCTCTCTCTCTGTCGCTCTCTCTTTGTTGCTCTCTCTTTGTCGCTCTCTCTCTCTCTCTCTCTCTCTCTCTGTCGCTTTCTCTCTCTGTCGCTCTCTCTTTTTTGCTCTCTTTTCCGCTCGCTCTCTCTCTCTGTCGCTCTCTCTCTCTCTCTCTCTCTCTCTCTCTGTCGCTCTCTCTCTCTTTCGCGCTCTCTTTGTTGCTCTCTCTTTTCCTCTCTCTCTCTCTCTCTCTTTCTCTCTCTCTCTCTGTCGCTCTCTCTTTGTTGCTCTCTCTTTGTCGCTCTCTCTCTCTCTCTCTGTCGCTTTCTCTCTCTGTCGCTCTCTCTTTGTTGCTCTCTCTTTTCCGCTCTCTCTCTCTCTCTGTCGCTCTCTCTTTGTTGCTCTCTCTTTTCCTCTCTCTCTCTCTCTCTCTCTCTCTCTGTCTCTCTCTGTCGCTCTCTCTTTGTTGCTCTCTCTTTTCCTCTCTCTCTCTCTCTCTCTCTCTCTCTCTCTCTCCCTCTCTCTCTCTCTCTCTGTCGCTCTCTCTGTTGCTCTCTCTCTCTCTCTCTCTCTCTCTCTCTCTCTCTCTGTTGCTCTCTCTTTTCCTCTCTCTCTCTCTCTCTCTCTCTCTCTCTCCCTCTCTCTCTCTCTCTCTGTCGCTCTCTCTGTTGCTCTCTCTCTCTCTCTCTCTCTCTCTCTCTCTCTCTCTCTCTCTCTCTCTCTCTCTCTCTCTCTCTCTCTCTCTCTCTCTCTCTCTCTCTCTGTCGCTGTTTTTTTGCCATCATTGTAAGCCTGCCACACACATACATTACAATACATTTATTAAAAATGAATGTTTAGGTTTACATACACTTAGGTTGGAGTCATTAATAGGTTTTCAACCACTCCACAAATTTCTTGTTAACAAACCATAGTTTTGGCAAGTCGGTTAGGACATCTACTTTATGCATGACACAAGTCATTTTTCCAACAATTGTTTACAGGCAGATTATTTCACTTATAATTCACTGTATCACAAATCCAGTGGGTCAGAAGTTTACATACACTAAGTTGACTGTGCCTTTAAACAATTTGGAAAATTCCAGAAAATGATGTCATGGCTTTAGAAGCTTCTGATAGGCTAATTGACATAATTTGAGTCAATTGGAGGCGTACCTGTGAATGTATTTCAAGGTCTACCTTCAAACTCAGTGCCTCTTTGCTTGACATCATGGGAAAATCAAAAGAAATCAGCCAAGACCTCAGAAATAAAATTGTAGACCTCCACAAGTCTGGTTCATCCTTGGGAGCAATTTCCAAACGCCTGAAGGTACCACGTTCATCTGTACAAACAATAGTATGCAAGTATAAACACCATGGGACGACGCAGCCATCATACAGCTCAGGAAGGAGACGCGTTCTGTCTCCTAGAGATGAACGTACTTTGGTGTGAGAAATGCAAATCAATCCCAGAACAACAGCAAAGGACCTTGTGAAGAAGCTGGAGGAAACAGGTACAAAAGTATCTATATCCACAGTAAAACGAGTCCTATATCAACATAACCTGAAAGGCCGCTCAGCAAGGAAGAAGCCACTGCTCGAAAAACCGCCATTAAAAAAAACCAGACTACGGTTTGGAACTGCACATGGGGACAAAGATCATACTTTTCGTACAAAATCGTGCAAAAATAGAACTGTTTGCCCATAATGGCCATCATTATGTTTGGAGGATAAAGGGGGAGGCTTGCAAGCCGAAGAACACCATCCGAACCGTGAAGCACGGGGGTGGCAGCATCATGTGGTGGAGGTGCTTTGCTGCAGGAGGGACTGGTGCACTTCACAAAATAGATGGCATCATCAGGAAGTAAAATTATGTGGATATATTGAAGCAAAATCTCAAGACATCAGTCAGGAAGTTAAAGCTTGGTCGCAAATGGGTCTTCCAAATGGACAATGACCCCAAGCATACTTCCAAAGTTGTGGTAAAATGGCTTAAGGACAACAAAGTCAAGGTATTGGAGTGGCCATCACAAAGCCCTGACCTCAATCCTATAGAAAATGTGTGGACAGAACTGAAAAAGCGTGTGCAAGCAAGGAGGCCTAAAACCTGACTCAGTTACACCAGCTTTGTCAGGAGGAATGGGCCAAAATTCACACAACTTATTGTGGGATACTTGTGGAAGGCTACCCAAATCGTTTGACCCAAGTTAAACCATTTTAAGGCAATGCTACCAAATACTAATTGAGTGTATGTACACTTCTGACCCACTGGGAATGTGATGAAAGAAATAAAGGCTGAAAGAAATCATTATTTCTACCATTATCTCTACTATTATTCTGACATTTCATTCTTAAAATAATGTGGTGATCCTATCTGTCCCAAGACAGGGAATATTTACTAGGATTAAATGTCAGGAATTGTGAAAAACTGAGTTTAAAAGTATTTGGCTATGTAAAATAGTGTATGTAAAATTCTGACTTCAACTGTATATACAGTACAAAATCCATGTGTACGTGTCTGCATATTGCGTATGCCATCGTGTGTGTTTATCCATTGGATGTGCTCGTGGAAGTAGAGCAACTTGTGTCGTCGACAGGTGCAGGTGTAGTACTGCTGGTAGTAGCAGTACTACCAGTAGAGCTGGTATGTGTCTCTATGGACGCGGGCCTTACTTTCTTTTTTTTTCTATGGACGCGGGCCTTACCTGATTGGAGTAAACTAACCTGATTGGAATAAACTAACAATCCTACCATCCCTAACCAGATTGAAGTAAACTAACGATCCTACCATCCCTAACCTGATTGGAGTAAACTAGCGATCCTACCATCCTAACCTGATTGGAGTAAACTAGTGATCCTACCATCCTAACCTGATTGTAGTAAACTAGCGATCCTACCATCCTAACCTGATTGGAGTAAACTAACGATCCTACCATCCTAACCTGATTGGAGTAAACTAGCTATCCTACCATCCTAACCTGATTGGAGTAAACTAACGATCCTACCCTCCTAACCTGGTTGGAGTAAACTAACGATCCTACCATCCTAACCTGATTGGAGTAAACTAGCGATCCTACCATCCTAACCTGATTGGAGTAAACTAGCGATCCTACCATCCTAACCTGATTGGAGTAAACTAACGGACAATAAATATTCTACTGCTACAGCTATTTTAACTCACATCTACAGTACCTGTAGTGAAATAATTATACATATATTCCTAATTTCTTCTTTCTTCAAGTGCGGCCAAACCTCCAATTAATTCTGATCTTAACTCCAACCCTCCGTTGTCCACAGAACAGCCCATCTTTCCCAGTATAACGTCATTTTAATATTTCCTTTTGCAATAAATCCCTCCATTTTACGCAGATGTAGAACATTTCTACTGATATTGTACTAAAAAGACTAGAATGATATTTCTCATTGACTGATGGGTTTTTTTCAGATCTCCTAACAATACAGTTTGCAGTTCCATCTGAACCCTGATATTATGACATAACAATCATTCCTGGACCTGACTCCAAAAGCAAGCCACAGATAGACAGTACCAGAAAATATATTCTATTGATTATGTTTCCTCGTGACAGAGTCTGCACAAGAATGACTGTTCAATGCCCCACATATTGAGATTTTTTTTGTAGCAAGTATTTTATATAGTAGCTTAAATTGAAACTAATGACTTGATGAGTCAATTGTTGTTTTATATGTCAGTTCATAGACCCGATGCCAAGGTATTGGGACATAAAAAAAACTGACCTCAACTGACTTGAATTTTATTGGTTGTTAGCGTGTTGATTTCCCCTGTTCCAGGTCTTAATTATGTTGTCGTGATATCCCCCTCCCTAATCAGGATCCATTCATCAGCTCTCTCGCTCCCTCTCTCTCTCTCTCTCTCTCTCTCTCCCTCTCTCTCTCTCTCTCTCTCCCTCTCTCTCTCTCTCTCTCTCCCTCTCTCTCTCTCTCTCTCTCTCTCCCTCTCTCTCTCTCTCTCTCTCTCTCTCTCTCTCCCTCTCTCTCCCTCTCTCTCTCTCTCTCTCTCTACCTCTCTCCCTCTCTCTCTCTCTCTCTCCCTCCCTCTCTCTCTCTCTCTCTCTCTCTCTCCCTGACTCTCTCTCTCTCTCTCTCTCCTTCTCTCTCCCTTCATCAGCTCCTGCTCTAATAGCCTCTGCTTGTTTGGCAACATATTGATTAGACATCGTATCAACTAGGCTGGTAATGAAACAACAGACACACAAACAACAGTACAAATATGTCTACAGTATGTTACTACCGGCAAATCTTGCCCTCTGTCTGTGTTAGTACCCCCACTTCTGTCCCTCTGTCTGTGTTACTACCCCCACGTCTGGCCCTCTGTCTATGTTGCTACCCCCACGTCTAGCCCTCTGTCTGTGTTACTACCCCCACGTCTGGCCCTCTGTCTATGTTACTATCCCCACGTCTGGCCCTCTGTCTGTGTTACTACCCCCACGTCTGTCTGTTCTGTCTGTTACTATCCCCACTTCTGGCCCTCTGTCTGTGTTACTACCCCCACACCTGGCTGTTCTGCCTGTGTCACTACCCGCTTGTCTGGCTGTCCTGTTTATGTTACTACTCCCACGTCTGGCCCTCTGTCTGTGTTACTACCCCCACGTCTGGCCCTCTGTCTGTGTTACTACCCCCACGTCTGGCTGTTCTGTCTGTTACTATCCCCACTTCTGGCCCTCTGTCTGTGTTACTACCCCCACTTCTGGCTGTTCTGTCTGTTACTATCCCCACTTCTGGCCCTCTGTCTGTGTTACTATCCCCACGTCTGGCTGTTCTGTCTATGTTACTATCCCCACTTCTGGCCCTCTGTCTATGTTACTATCCCCACGTCTGGCTGTTCTGTCTATGTTACTATCCCCACTTCTGGCCCTCTGTCTATGTTACTATCCCCACGTCTGGCTGTTCTGTCTATGTTGCTATCCCCACATCTGGCCCTCTGTCTATGTTACTTTCCCCACATCTGGCCCTCTGTCTACGTTACTATCCCCACTTCTGGCCCTCTGTCTATGTTATTATCCCCACATCTGGCCCTCTGTCTACGTTACTATCCCCACTTCTGGCCCTCTGTCTATGTTACTATCCCCACATCTGGCCCTCTGTCTACGTTACTATCCCCACTTCTGGCCCTCTGTCTATGTTACTACCCCCATGTCTGGCTGTTCTGTCAATGTTACTACCCCCACGTCTGGCCCTCTGTCTGTGTTACTACCCCCATGTCTGGCTGTTTAGTCTATGTTACTACCCCGACGTCTGGCCCTCTGTCTGTGTTACTACCCCCATGTCTGGCTGTTCCGTATATGTTACTACCCCCACGTCTGGCTGTTCTGTCTGTTTTACTACCCCCACGTCTGGCCCTCTGTCTGTGTTAGTACCCCCACTTCTGGCCCTCTGTCTGTGTTACTACCCCCACGTCTGGCCCTCTGTCTATGTTACTACCCCCAAGTCTGGCCCTCTTTCTATGTTACTACCCCCACTTCTGGCTGTTCTGTCTATGTTACTATCCCCACGTCTGGCCCTCTGTCTATGTTACTACCCCCATGTCTGGCTGTTCTGTCAATGTTACTACCCCCACGTCTGCCCTCTGTCTGTGTTACTACCCCCATGTCTGGCTGTTTAGTCTATGTTACTACCCCGACGTCTGGCCCTCTGTCTGTGTTACTACCCCCATGTCTGGCTGTTCTGTATATGTTACTACCCCCACGTCTGGCTGTTCTGTCTGTTTTACTACCCCCACGTCTGGCCCTCTGTCTGTGTTAGTACCCCCACTTCTGGCCCTCTGTCTGTGTTACTACCCCCAAGTCTGGCCCTCTGTCTATGTTACTACCCCCACTTCTGGCTGTTCTGTCTATGTTACTATCCCCACGTCTGGCCCTCTGTCTATGTTACTACCCCCATGTCTGGCTGTTCTGTCAATGTTACTACCCCCACGTCTGGCCCTCTGTCTGTGTTACTACCCCCATGTCTGGCTGTTTAGTCTATGTTACTACCCCTCTGTCTGGCCCTCTGTCTGTGTTACTACCCCCATGTCTGGCTGTTCCGTCTATGTTACTACCCCCACGTCTGGCTGTTCTGTCTGTTTTACTACCCCCACGTCTGGCCCTCTGTCTGTGTTAGTACCCCCACTTCTGGCCCTCTGTCTGTGTTACTACCCCCACGTCTGGCCCTCTGTCTATGTTACTACCCCCAAGTCTGGCCCTCTGTCTATGTTACTACCCCCACTTCTGGCTGTTCTGTCTATGTTACTATCCCCAAGTCTGGCCCTCTGTCTATGTTACTACCCCCATGTCTGGCTGTTCTGTCTATGTTACTACCCCCACGTCTGGCCCTCTGTCTGTGTTACTACCCCCGCTTCTGGCTGTTCTGTCTATGTTACTACCCCCACGTCTGGCCCTCTGTCTATGTTACTATCCCCACGTCTGGCTGTTCCGTCTATGTTACTACCCCCACGTCTGGCCCTCTGTCTGTTTTACTACCCCCGCTTCTGGCTGTTCTGTCTGTTTTACTACCCACACGTCCGGCTGTTCTGTCAATGTTACTACCCCCACGTCTGGCCCTCTGTCTGTTTTACTACCCACACGTCCGGCTGTTCTGTCTATGTTACTACCCCCACGTCTGGCTGTTCTGTCTATTTTACTACCCCCACGTCTGGCCCTCTGTCTGTGTTACTACCCCCGCTTCTGGCTGTTCTGTCTATGTTACTACCCCCACGTCTGGCTGTTCTGTCTATGTTACTACCCCCACGTCTGGCCCTCTGTCTGTTTTACTACCCACACGTCTGGCTGTTCCGTCTATGTTACTACCCCCACGTCTGCTGTTCTGTCTGTTTTACTACCCACACATCTGGCTGTTCTGTCTATGTTACTACCCCCACGTCTGGATGTTCTGTCTGTGTTACTACCCCCACGTCTGGCTGTCCTGTCTATGTTACTACCCCCCACGTCTGGCTGTTCTGTCTATGTTTCTACCCCTACGTCTGGCTGTTCTGTCTATGTTACTACCCCCCACGTCTGGCTGTTCTGTCTATGTTTCTACCCCTACATCTGGCTGTTCTGTTTGTGTTACTACCTCCCATGTCTGGCTGTCCTGTCTATGTTACTACCCCCCACATCTGACTGTTCTGTCTATGTTACTACCCCCACGTCTGGCTGTTCTGTCTATGTTACTACCCCCCACGTCTGGCTGTTCTGTCTATGTTTCTACCCCTACATCTGGCTGTTCTGTTTGTGTTACTACCTCCCATGTCTGGCTGTTCTGTCTATGTTTCTACCCCTACGTCTGGCTGTTCTGTCTATGTTACTACCCCCACGTCTGGCTGTTCTGTCTATGTTACTATCCCCACGTCTGGCTTTTCTGTCTATGTTACTACCCCTACGTCTGGCTGTTCTGTCTATGTTACTACCCCCACGTCTGGCTGTTCTGTCTATGTTACAAGCCCTACGTCTTGCTGTTCTCTCTGTGTCCATGTTTCTGTCTCTTTGTCGCTCTGTCTCTCTGTCTGGCTCTCTCTCTCTCACACACTTCTTTCTCCTCCTCCTCTCTCTGTTTCATCTCTATCACTCTCTTCCCCCCTATCCTCATCTCTATTTCTTTCTCCCTCCCTCTCTTTCACCCCCGCTCTCTCTCTTTCTCCCTCCTGGGTCTGTCATTGAGTGCACCTCCATATTTAATGTGTGTTTGTTCTCTCTGCTCCAGAGAGGGTAGTGGTCCTAAATGGTTGGAGTCCCTGTGTAGGGCAGCACTTTGCGTTACCATTCTGTGTGTGTGTGTGTGTGTGTGTGTGTGTGTGTGTGTGTGTGTGTGTGTGTGTGTGTGTGTGTGTGTGTGTGTGTGAGTGCGTGCGTGCGTGCGTGTGCGTGTGTATGTATGTGTGTGTGTGTGTGTGTGTGTGTGTGTGTGTGTGTGCGTGCGTGCGTGTGCGTGTGCACTTCTGTTCTGTTCTTTTACTCAGAGCTTAATGCATTTATCTACAGCTCCATGTGTTGTTTTGTTTTCTCTGTAGCTTGTTTTTCTTTTGTCACTGGTTTCCAGAGATCCCTACTTCTCAGAGTGACACAGGAGGAAGTGGAGTGAATCATTCTCTTCATGTTGCAGTTTATGTTTCAGTCACTACCACAGGGGTTTCTCCTCTACCTTTCTGGATCAGTGTGTGTGTGTAACCTCATTTGAGATGCAGTGTTTTTGTCTTTTTGACTCCCTGTCTCACCTTTTCTCTCTCCCTGTCTCTCTTTTTCTCTCTCTCTCCTTTTCTCTCTCTCTGTCTCTCTCTCTCTCTCTTCTCTCTCTCTCCTTTTCTCTCTCTCTGTCTCTCTCTCTCTTTTCTCTCTCTTTTCTCTCTGTCTCCTTTTCTCTCTCTCTCCTTTTCTCTCTCTCTCCTTTTCTCTCTCTCTATCTATCCTTTTCTTTACCTCTCCTTTTCTCTCTCTCTGTCTCCTTTTCTCTCTCTCTGTCTATCCTTTTCTTTATCTCTCCTTTTCTCTCTCTCTGTCTCCTTTTCTCTCTCTCTATCTATCCTTTTCTTTATCTCTCCTTTTCTCTCTCTCTGTCTCCTTTTCTCTCTCTCTGTCTCTCCCCTCTGACTCTCTTACAACATGTGGTTGTGATGAGTATCAGGTCAATGCAGTTGATATTCTCTCTCTCACTCTCTCTCTTTTTCTCTCCCTTTCAATTCAATTCAATTCAAGGGGCTTTATTGGCATGGGAAACATGTGTTAACATTGCCAAATGAGGCAGATAATATACAAAAGTGAAATAAACAATACATATTAACACTAAACATTACACATACAGAAGTTTCAAAACAATGAAGACATTACAAATGTCATATTATATATATATACAGTCTTGTAACAATGTACAAATGGTTAAAGTACACAAGGGGAAATAAATAAGGGTTGTATTTACAATGGTGTTAGTTCTTCACTGGTTGCCCTTTTCTTGTGGCAACAGGTCACAAATCTTGCTGCTGTGATGGCACACTGTGGAATTTCACCCAGTAGATATGGGAGTTTATCAAAATTGGGTTTGTTTTTTAATTCGTTGTGGATCTGTGTAATCTGAGGGAAACATGTCTCTCTAATATGGTCATACATTGGACAGGAGGTTAGGAAGTGCAGCTCAGTTTCCACCTCATTTTGTGGGCAGTGTGCACATAGCCTGTCTTCTCTTGAGAGCCAGGTCTGCCTACAGCGGCCTTTCTCAATAGCAAGGCTATGCTCACTGAGTCTGTACATAGTCAAAGCTTTCCTTAAGTTTGGGTCAGTCACAGTGGTCAGGTATTCTGCCACTGTGTACTCTCTATTTAGGGCCAAATAGCATTCTAGTTTGCTCTGTTTTTTTGTTAATTCTTTCCAATGAGTCAAGTAATTATCTTTTTGTTTTCTCATTATTTGCTTGGGTCTAATTGTGCTGCTGTCCTGGGGCTCTGTAGGGTGTGTTTGTGTTTGTGAACAGAGCCCCAGGACCAGCTTGCTTAGGATAATCTTCTTCAGGTTCATCTCTCTGTAGGTGATGGCTTTGTTATGTAAGGTTTGAGAATTGCTTCCTTTTAGGTGGTTGTAGAATTTAACGGCTCTTTTCTGGATTTTGATAATTAGTGGGTATCGGCCTAATTCTGCTCTGCATGCATTATTTGGTGTTCTACGTTGTACACAGAGGATATTTTTGCCGAATTCTGCATGCAGAGTCTCAATTTGGCGTTCGTCCCATTTTGTGAAATCTTGGTTGGTGAGCGGCAATGGACTCTATGACTGATTCAAGTATTTTTAGCCAGATCCTAATTGGTATGTTGAATTTTATGTTCCTTTTGATGGCATAGAATGCCCTTCTTGCCTTGTCTCTCAGATCGTTCACAGCTTTGTGGAATTTACCTGTGGCACTGACGTTTAGGCCAAGGTATGTATAGTTTTTTGTGTGCTCTAGGGCAATGGTGTCTAGATGAAATTTGTAATTGTGGTCCTGGCGACTGGACATTTTTTGGAACACCATTATTTTGGTCTTACTGAGATTTACTGTCAGGGCCCAGGTCTGGCAGAATCTGTGCAGAATATCTAGGTGCTGCTGTAGGCCCTCCTTGGTTGGTGACAGAAGCACCAGATCATCAGCAAACAGTAGACATTTGACTTCAGATTCTAGTAGGGTGAGGCCAGGTGCTGCAGACTTTTCATTGATACATATGTTGAAGAGGGTGTGGCTTAATCTGCATCCCTGTCTCACACCTCACTCTCTCACTCTCCTCATCTCTTCCCCTCTTTTTCTCCCTCTCTCTCTCCTATTCCTCCTCTCTCCTTCTCTCTCCTCTCTCTCTCTGATGGTAGTCTTGTATGGTGATCTCCAGGTGAGGTCTCAATGTGCTCTCTCTCCTCCTCTCTCACTCTCTCTCTCTCTCTCTCTCTCTCTCTCTCTCTCTCTCTCTCTCTCTCTCTCTCTCTCTTACAGTAGTGTTGTGTTGTTGTTCTGCAGGTCAGTCTACCAACGGCTCCATGGGGGAGGTGTCTATCTCTCCTTCTCTCTCTCTCTCTGACGGTAGTGTTGTGTTGTTGGTCTGCAGGTCAGTCTACCGACAGCTCCGTGGGGGAGGTGTCTATCTCTCCTTCTCTCTCTCTCTCTGACGGTAGTGTTGTGTTGTTGGTCTGCAGGTCAGTCTACCGACAGCTCCGTGGGGGAGGTGTCCATGCAAGTGGATCTCATCTCTCACCCTGGCACCGGAGAGCACAAAGTCAACGTGAAGGGTGAGACACACACACACAAGCACTCACACATGCCATTCCTGTACACAAACACACAGAGGAGGAAAGCTGAAACTGTGAAACAATTAAACCTCACTTTACCCCTTAGATAAGCACATTACAACAACGATGTATCATTCTTAGTCAAATCTATTCATACCTGTAATGTTCAAAGAGGAACCACTAGGAGGAACATGGATAGTTGGATTTTAGTTTTAGGCTACTGTTAAGCTGTGGTCATTATCAAATAGACTGCTGCTACACTACGTCCTACTTGAAACCCTATACTACAGAACACTAGTCAGTCAGAGACCAGTGGTTAAAACCCTATACTACAGAACACTAGTCAGTCAGAGACCAGCGGTTAAAACCTTATTTTACAGAACACTAGTCAGACAGAGACAGAGACCAGCGGTTTAAACCTTATTTTACAGAACACTAGTCAGACAGAGACCAGTGGTTTAAACCTTATTTTACAGAACACTAGTCAGACAGAGACCAGCGGTTTAAACCTTATTTTACAGAACACTAGTCAGTCAGAGTCAGAGACCAGCGGTTTAAACCTTATTTTACAGAACACTAGTCAGACAGAGACCAGCGGTTTAAACCTTATTTTACAGAACACTAGTCAGTCAGAGTCAGAGACCAGCGGTTTAAACCTTATTTTACAGAACACTAGTCAGACAGAGACCAGCGGTTTAAACCTTATTTTACAGAACACTAGTCAGACAGAGACCAGCGGTTAAAACCTTATTTTACAGAGCACTAGTCAGACAGAGACAAGCGGTTTAAACCTTATTTTACAGAACACTAGTCAGTCAGAGACAGAGACCAGCGGTTAAAACCTTATTTTACAGAACACTAGTCAGACAGAGACCAGCGGTTAAAACCTTATTTTACAGAGCACTAGTCAGACAGAGACAAGCGGTTTAAACCTTATTTTACAGAACACTAGTCAGACAGAGACAGAGACCAGCGGTTTAAACCTTATTTTACAGAACACTAGTCAGACAGAGACCAGCGGTTTAAACCTTATTTTACAGAACACTAGTCAGACAGAGACCAGCGGTTTAAACCTTATTTTACAGAACACTAGTCAGACAGAGACCAGCGGTTAAAACCTTATTTTACAGAGCACTAGTCAGACAGAGACAAGCGGTTTAAACCTTATTTTACAGAACACTAGTCAGACAGAGACAGAGACCAGCGGTTTAAACATTATTTTACAGAACACCAGTCAGACAGAGACAAGCGGTTTAAACCTTATTTTACAGAACACTAGTCAGTCAGAGACAGAGACCAGCGGTTTAAACCTTATTTTACAGAACACTAGTCAGACAGAGACCAGCGGTTTAAACCTTATTTTACAGAACACTAGTCAGACAGAGACCAGCGGTTAAAACCTTATTTTACAGAACACTAGTCAGACAGAGACAGAGACCAGCGGTTAAAACCTTATTTTACAGAACACTAGTCAGTCAGAGACAGAGACCAGCGATTTAAACCTTATTTTACAGAACACTAGTAAGACAGAGACAGAGACCAGCGGTTTAAACCTTATTTTACAGAACACTAGTCAGACAGAGACCAGCGGTTTAAACCTTATTTTACAGAACACTAGTCAGTCAGAGACCAGCGGTTAAAACCTTATTTTACAGAACACTAGTCAGTCAGAGTCAGAGACCAGCGGTTTAAACCTTATTTTACAGAACACTAGTCAGTCAGAGACCAGTGGTTAAAACCTTATTTTACAGAACACTAGTCAGTCAGAGACCAGCGGTTAAAACCTTATTTTACAGAACACTAGTCAGTCAGAGACCAGCGGTTAAAACCTTATTTTACAGAGCACTAGTCAGTCAGAGACAGAGACCAGCGGATTAAACCTTATTTTACAGAACACTAGTCATTCAGAGACCAGCGGTTTAAACCTTATTTTACAGAACACTAGTCAGTCAGAGACCAGCAGTTAAAACCTTATTTTACAGAACACTAGTCAGACAGAGACCAGCGGTTTAAACCTTATTTTACAGAACACTAGTCAGTCAGAGACCAGCGGTTAAAACCTTATTTTACAGAACACTAGTCATTCAGAGATCAGCAGTTAAAACCTTATTTTACAGAACACTAGTCAGACAGAGACCAGTGGTTAAAACTTTTATTTTACAGAACACTAGTCAGACAGAGACCAGCAGTTAAAACCTTATTTTACAGAACACTAGTCAGACAGAGACCAGCAGTTAAAACCTTATTTTACAGAACACTAGTCAGACAGAGACCAGCGGTTTAAACCTTACTTTACAGAACACTAGTCAGACAGAGACAGAGACCAGCGTTTTAAAGCTTATTTTACAGAACACTAGTCAGACAGAGACAGAGACCAGCGGTTTAAACCTTATTTTACAGAACACTAGTCAGACAGAGACCAGCAGTTAAAACCTTATTTTACAGAACACTAGTCAGACAGAGACCAGTGGTTAAAACCTTATTTTACAGAACACTAGTCAGACAGAGACCAGTGGTTAAAACCTTATTTTACAGAACACTAGTCAGACAGAGACCAGCGGTTTAAACCTTATTTTACAGAGCACTAGTCAGTCAGAGTCAGAGACCAGCGTTTTAAAGCTTATTTTACAGAACACTAGTCAGACAGAGACAGAGACCAGCGGTTTAAACCTTACTTTACAGAACACTAGTCAGACAGAGACAGAGACCAGCGTTTTAAAGCTTATTTTACAGAACACTAGTCAGACAGAGACAGAGACCAGCGGTTTAAACCTTATTTTACAGAACACTAGTCAGTCAGAGACAGAGACCAGCGGTTTAAACCTTATTTTACAGAACACTAGTCAGTCAGAGACCAGCGGTTAAAACCTTATTTTACAGAACACTAGTCAGTCAGAGACAGAGACCAGCGGTTTAAACCTTATTTTACAGAACACTAGTCAGACAGAGTCAGAGACCAGCGGTTTAAACCTTATTTTACAGAACACTAGTCAGTCAGAGTCAGAGACCAGCGGTTAAAACCTTATTTTACAGAACACTAGTCAGACAGAGACAGAGACCAGCGGTTTAAACCTTATTTTACAGAACACTAGTCAGTCAGAGACCAGCGGTTTAAACCTTATTTTACAGAACACTAGTCAGTCAGAGTCAGAGACCAGCGGTTTAAACCTTATTTTACAGAACACTAGTCAGACAGAGACAGAGACCAGCGGTTTAAACCTTATTTTACAGAACACTAGTCAGACAGAGACAGAGACCAGCGGTTAAAACCTTATTTTACAGAACACTAGTCAGTCAGAGACCAGCGGTTAAAACCTTATTTTACAGAGCACTAGTCAGTCAGAGACAGAGACCAGCGGATTAAACCTTATTTTACAGAACACTAGTCATTCAGAGACCAGCGGTTTAAACCTTATTTTACAGAACACTAGTCAGTCAGAGACCAGCAGTTAAAACCTTATTTTACAGAACACTAGTCAGACAGAGACCAGCGGTTTAAACCTTATTTTACAGAACACTAGTCAGTCAGAGACCAGCGGTTAAAACCTTATTTTACAGAACACTAGTCATTCAGAGATCAGCAGTTAAAACCTTATTTTACAGAACACTAGTCAGACAGAGACCAGTGGTTAAAACTTTTATTTTACAGAACACTAGTCAGACAGAGACCAGCAGTTAAAACCTTATTTTACAGAACACTAGTCAGACAGAGACCAGCAGTTAAAACCTTATTTTACAGAACACTAGTCAGACAGAGACCAGCGGTTTAAACCTTACTTTACAGAACACTAGTCAGACAGAGACAGAGACCAGCGTTTTAAAGCTTATTTTACAGAACACTAGTCAGACAGAGACAGAGACCAGCGGTTTAAACCTTATTTTACAGAACACTAGTCAGACAGAGACCAGCAGTTAAAACCTTATTTTACAGAACACTAGTCAGACAGAGACCAGCGGTTTAAACCTTATTTTACAGAGCACTAGTCAGTCAGAGTCAGAGACCAGCGTTTTAAAGCTTATTTTACAGAACACTAGTCAGACAGAGACAGAGACCAGCGGTTTAAACCTTACTTTACAGAACACTAGTCAGACAGAGACAGAGACCAGCGTTTTAAAGCTTATTTTACAGAACACTAGTCAGACAGAGACAGAGACCAGCGGTTTAAACCTTATTTTACAGAACACTAGTCAGTCAGAGACAGAGACCAGCGGTTTAAACCTTATTTTACAGAACACTAGTCAGTCAGAGACCAGCGGTTAAAACCTTATTTTACAGAACACTAGTCAGTCAGAGACAGAGACCAGCGGTTTAAACCTTATTTTACAGAACACTAGTCAGACAGAGTCAGAGACCAGCGGTTTAAACCTTATTTTACAGAACACTAGTCAGTCAGAGTCAGAGACCAGCGGTTAAAACCTTATTTTACAGAACACTAGTCAGACAGAGACAGAGACCAGCGGTTTAAACCTTATTTTACAGAACACTAGTCAGTCAGAGACCAGCGGTTTAAACCTTATTTTACAGAACACTAGTCAGTCAGAGTCAGAGACCAGCGGTTTAAACCTTATTTTACAGAACACTAGTCAGACAGAGACAGAGACCAGCGGTTTAAACCTTATTTTACAGAACACTAGTCAGACAGAGACAGAGACCAGCGGTTAAAACCTTATTTTACAGAACACTAGTCAGTCAGAGACCAGCGGTTAAAACCTTATTTTACAGAGCACTAGTCAGTCAGAGACAGAGACCAGCGGATTAAACCTTATTTTACAGAACACTAGTCATTCAGAGACCAGCGGTTTAAACCTTATTTTACAGAACACTAGTCAGTCAGAGACCAGCAGTTAAAACCTTATTTTACAGAACACTAGTCAGACAGAGACCAGCGGTTTAAACCTTATTTTACAGAACACTAGTCAGTCAGAGACCAGCGGTTAAAACCTTATTTTACAGAACACTAGTCATTCAGAGATCAGCAGTTAAAACCTTATTTTACAGAACACTAGTCAGACAGAGACCAGTGGTTAAAACTTTTATTTTACAGAACACTAGTCAGACAGAGACCAGCAGTTAAAACCTTATTTTACAGAACACTAGTCAGACAGAGACCAGCAGTTAAAACCTTATTTTACAGAACACTAGTCAGACAGAGACCAGCGGTTTAAACCTTACTTTACAGAACACTAGTCAGACAGAGACAGAGACCAGCGTTTTAAAGCTTATTTTACAGAACACTAGTCAGACAGAGACAGAGACCAGCGGTTTAAACCTTATTTTACAGAACACTAGTCAGACAGAGACCAGCAGTTAAAACCTTATTTTACAGAACACTAGTCAGACAGAGACCAGCGGTTTAAACCTTATTTTACAGAGCACTAGTCAGTCAGAGTCAGAGACCAGCGTTTTAAAGCTTATTTTACAGAACACTAGTCAGACAGAGACAGAGACCAGCGGTTTAAACCTTACTTTACAGAACACTAGTCACACAGAGACAGAGACCAGCGTTTTAAAGCTTATTTTACAGAACACTAGTCAGACAGAGACAGAGACCAGCGGTTTAAACCTTATTTTACAGAACACTAGTCAGTCAGAGACAGAGACCAGCGGTTTAAACCTTATTTTACAGAACACTAGTCAGTCAGAGACCAGCGGTTAAAACCTTATTTTACAGAACACTAGTCAGTCAGAGACAGAGACCAGCGGTTTAAACCTTATTTTACAGAACACTAGTCAGACAGAGTCAGAGACCAGCGGTTTAAACCTTATTTTACAGAACACTAGTCAGTCAGAGTCAGAGACCAGCGGTTAAAACCTTATTTTACAGAACACTAGTCAGACAGAGACAGAGACCAGCGGTTTAAACCTTATTTTACAGAACACTAGTCAGTCAGAGACCAGCGGTTTAAACCTTATTTTACAGAACACTAGTCAGTCAGAGTCAGAGACCAGCGGTTTAAACCTTATTTTACAGAACACTAGTCAGACAGAGACAGAGACCAGCGGTTTAAACCTTATTTTACAGAACACTAGTCAGACAGAGACAGAGACCAGCGGTTAAAACCTTATTTTACAGAACACTAGTCAGTCAGAGTCAGAGACCAGCGGTTTAAACCTTATTTTACAGAACACTAGTCAGACAGAGACCAGCGGTTTAAACCTTATTTTACAGAACACCAGTCAGACAGAGACCAGCGGTTTAAACCTTATTTTACAGAACACTAGTCAGTCAGAGTCAGAGACCAGCGGTTTAAACCTTATTTTACAGAACACTAGTCAGACAGAGACCAGCGGTTTTAACCTTATTTTACAGAACACTAGTCAGACAGAGACCAGCGGTTTAAACCTTATTTTACAGAACACCAGTCAGACAGAGACCAGCGGTTTAAACCTTATTTTACAGAACACTAGTCAGTCAGAGTCAGAGACCAGCGGTTTAAACCTTATTTTACAGAACACTAGTCAGACAGAGACCAGCGGTTTAAACCTTATTTTACAGAACACTAGTCAGACAGAGACCAGCGGTTTAAACCTTATTTTACAGAACACTAGTCAAACAGAGACCAGCGGTTTAAACCTTATTTTACAGAACACTAGTCAGACAGAGACCAGCGGTTTAAACCTTATTTTACAGAACACTAGTCAGTCAGAGACCAGCGGTTTAAACCTTATTTTACAGAACACTAGTCAGACAGAGACCAGCGGTTAAAACCTTTTTTTACGGAACACTAGTCAGTCAGAGACAGAGACCAGCGGTTTAAACCTTATTTTACAGAACACTAGTCAGACAGAGACCAGCGGTTTAAACCTTATTTTACAGAACACTAGTCAGTCAGAGACAGAGACCAGCGGTTTAAACCTTATTTTACAGAACACTAGTCAGACAGAGACCAGCGGTTTAAACCTTATTTTACAGAACACTAGTCAGACAGAGACCAGCGGTTTAAACCTTATTTTACAGAACACTAGTCAGACAGAGACAGAGACCAGCGGTTTAAACCTTATTTTACAGAACACTAGTCAGTCAGAGACCAGCGGTTTAAACCTTATTTTACAGAACACTAGTCAGTCAGAGACAGAGACCAGCGGTTTAAACCTTATTTTACAGAACACTAGTCAGACAGAGACCAGCGGTTTAAACCTTATTTTACAGAACACTAGTCAGACAGAGACCAGCGGTTTAAACCTTATTTTACAGAACACTAGTCAGACAGAGACCAGCGGTTTAAACCTTATTTTACAGAACACTAGTCAGACAGAGACCAGCGGTTAAAACCTTATTTTACAGAACACTAGTCAGACAGAGACAGAGACCAGCGGTTAAAACCTTATTTTACAGAACACTAGTCAGACAGAGACAGAGACCAGCGGTTAAAACCTTATTTTACAGAACACTAGTCAGTCAGAGACAGAGACCAGCGATTTAAACCTTATTTTACAGAACACTAGTAAGACAGAGACAGAGACCAGCGGTTTAAACCTTATTTTACAGAACACTAGTCAGTCAGAGACAGAGACCAGCGGTTTAAACCTTATTTTACAGAACACTAGTCATTCAGAGACCAGCGGTTTAAACCTTATTTTACAGAACACTAGTCAGACAGAGACCAGCGGTTTAAACCTTATTTTACAGAACACTAGTCAGTCAGAGACAGAGACCAGCGGTTTAAACCTTATTTTACAGAACACTAGTCAGACAGAGACCAGCGGTTTAAACCTTATTTTACAGAACACTAGTCAGACAGAGACCAGCGGTTTAAACCTTATTTTACAGAACACTAGTCAGACAGAGACAGAGACCAGCGGTTTAAACCTTATTTTACAGAACACTAGTCAGTCAGAGACCAGCGGTTTAAACCTTATTTTACAGAACACTAGTCAGTCAGAGACAGAGACCAGCGGTTTAAACCTTATTTTACAGAACACTAGTCAGACAGAGACCAGCGGTTTAAACCTTATTTTACAGAACACTAGTCAGACAGAGACCAGCGGTTTAAACCTTATTTTACAGAACACTAGTCAGACAGAGACCAGCGGTTTAAACCTTATTTTACAGAACACTAGTCAGACAGAGACCAGCGGTTAAAACCTTATTTTACAGAACACTAGTCAGACAGAGACAGAGACCAGCGGTTAAAACCTTATTTTACAGAACACTAGTCAGACAGAGACAGAGACCAGCGGTTAAAACCTTATTTTACAGAACACTAGTCAGTCAGAGACAGAGACCAGCGATTTAAACCTTATTTTACAGAACACTAGTAAGACAGAGACAGAGACCAGCGGTTTAAACCTTATTTTACAGAACACTAGTCAGTCAGAGACAGAGACCAGCGGTTTAAACCTTATTTTACAGAACACTAGTCATTCAGAGACCAGCGGTTTAAACCTTATTTTACAGAACACTAGTCAGACAGAGATCAGCAGTTAAAACCTTATTTTACAGAACACTAGTCAGACAGAGACCAGTGGTTAAAACTTTATTTTACAGAACACTAGTAAGACAGAGACAGAGACCAGCGGTTTAAACCTTATTTTACAGAACACTAGTCAGTCAGAGACAGAGACCAGCGGTTTAAACCTTATTTTACAGAACACTAGTCAGTCAGAGACCAGCGGTTTAAACCTTATTTTACAGAACACTAGTCAGACAGAGACCAGCAGTTAAAACCTTATTTTACAGAACACTAGTCAGACAGAGACCAGCGGTTTAAACCTTACTTTACAGAACACTAGTCAGACAGAGACAGAGACCAGCGTTTTAAAGCTTATTTTACAGAACACTAGTCAGACAGAGACCAGCGGTTTAAACCTTATTTTACAGAACACTAGTCAGACAGAGACCAGCGGTTAAAACCTTATTTTACAGAACACTAGTCAGTCAGAGACAGAGACCAGCGGTTTAAACCTTATTTTACAGAACACTAGTCAGTCAGAGACCAGCGGTTAAAACCTTATTTTACAGAACACTAGTCAGTCAGAGACAGAGACCAGCGGTTTAAACCTTATTTTACAGAACACTAGTCAGTCAGAGACCAGCGGTTTAAACCTTATTTTACAGAACACTAGTCAGTCAGAGTCAGAGACCAGCGGTTTAAACCTTATTTTACAGAACACTAGTCAGACAGAGACCAGCGGTTTAAACCTTATTTTACAGAACACCAGTCAGACAGAGACCAGCGGTTTAAACCTTATTTTACAGAACACTAGTCAGTCAGAGTCAGAGACCAGCGGTTTAAACCTTATTTTACAGAACACTAGTCAGACAGAGACCAGCGGTTTAAACCTTATTTTACAGAACACTAGTCAGACAGAGACCAGCGGTTTAAACCTTATTTTACAGAACACTAGTCAGACAGAGACCAGCGGTTTAAACCTTATTTTACAGAACACTAGTCAGACAGAGACCAGCGGTTTAAACCTTATTTTACAGAACACTAGTCAGTCAGAGACCAGCGGTTTAAACCTTATTTTACAGAACACTAGTCAGACAGAGACCAGCGGTTAAAACCTTTTTTTTACGGAACACTAGTCAGTCAGAGACAGAGACCAGCGGTTTAAACCTTATTTTACAGAACACTAGTCAGACAGAGACCAGCGGTTTAAACCTTATTTTACAGAACACTAGTCAGTCAGAGACAGAGACCAGCGGTTTAAACCTTATTTTACAGAACACTAGTCAGACAGAGACCAGCGGTTTAAACCTTATTTTACAGAACACTAGTCAGACAGAGACCAGCGGTTTAAACCTTATTTTACAGAACACTAGTCAGACAGAGACAGAGACCAGCGGTTTAAACCTTATTTTACAGAACACTAGTCAGACAGAGACCAGCGGTTTAAACCTTATTTTACAGAACACTAGTCAGACAGAGACCAGCGGTTTAAACCTTATTTTACAGAACACTAGTCAGTCAGAGACCAGCGGTTTAAACCTTATTTTACAGAACACTAGTCAGACAGAGACCAGCGGTTAAAACCTTTTTTTACGGAACACTAGTCAGTCAGAGACAGAGACCAGCGGTTTAAACCTTATTTTACAGAACACTAGTCAGACAGAGACCAGCGGTTTAAACCTTATTTTACAGAACACTAGTCAGTCAGAGACAGAGACCAGCGGTTTAAACCTTATTTTACAGAACACTAGTCAGACAGAGACCAGCGGTTTAAACCTTATTTTACAGAACACTAGTCAGACAGAGACCAGCGGTTTAAACCTTATTTTACAGAACACTAGTCAGACAGAGACAGAGACCAGCGGTTTAAACCTTATTTTACAGAACACTAGTCAGACAGAGACCAGCGGTTTAAACCTTATTTTACAGAACACTAGTCAGACAGAGACCAGCGGTTTAAACCTTATTTTACAGAACACTAGTCAGTCAGAGACCAGCGGTTTAAACCTTATTTTACAGAACACTAGTCAGACAGAGACCAGCGGTTTAAACCTTATTTTACAGAACACTAGTCAGACAGAGACCAGCGGTTTAAACCTTATTTTACAGAACACTAGTCAGACAGAGACCAGCGGTTTAAACCTTATTTTACAGAACACTAGTCAGACAGAGACAGAGACCAGCGGTTAAAACCTTATTTTACAGAACACTAGTCAGTCAGAGACAGAGACCAGCGGTTTAAACCTTATTTTACAGAACACTAGTCAGACAGAGACCAGCGGTTTAAACCTTATTTTACAGAACACTAGTCAGACAGAGACCAGCGGTTTAAACCTTATTTTACAGAACACTAGTCAGACAGAGACAGAGACCAGCGGTTTAAACCTTATTTTACAGAACACTAGTCAGACAGAGACCAGCGGTTTAAACCTTATTTTACAGAACACTAGTCAGACAGAGACCAGCGGTTTAAACCTTATTTTACAGAACACTAGTCAGTCAGAGACCAGCGGTTTAAACCTTATTTTACAGAACACTAGTCAGACAGAGACCAGCGGTTAAAACCTTTTTTTACGGAACACTAGTCAGTCAGAGACAGAGACCAGCGGTTTAAACCTTATTTTACAGAACACTAGTCAGACAGAGACCAGCGGTTTAAACCTTATTTTACAGAACACTAGTCAGTCAGAGACAGAGACCAGCGGTTTAAACCTTATTTTACAGAACACTAGTCAGACAGAGACCAGCGGTTTAAACCTTATTTTACAGAACACTAGTCAGACAGAGACCAGCGGTTTAAACCTTATTTTACAGAACACTAGTCAGACAGAGACAGAGACCAGCGGTTTAAACCTTATTTTACAGAACACTAGTCAGACAGAGACCAGCGGTTTAAACCTTATTTTACAGAACACTAGTCAGACAGAGACCAGCGGTTTAAACCTTATTTTACAGAACACTAGTCAGTCAGAGACCAGCGGTTTAAACCTTATTTTACAGAACACTAGTCAGACAGAGACCAGCGGTTTAAACCTTATTTTACAGAACACTAGTCAGACAGAGACCAGCGGTTTAAACCTTATTTTACAGAACACTAGTCAGACAGAGACCAGCGGTTTAAACCTTATTTTACAGAACACTAGTCAGACAGAGACAGAGACCAGCGGTTAAAACCTTATTTTACAGAGCACTAGTCAGTCAGAGACTAGCGGTTTAAACCTTATTTTACAGAACACTAGTCAGACAGAGACAGAGACCAGCGGTTTAAACCTTATTTTACAGAACACTAGTCAGTCAGAGACAGAGACCAGCGGTTTAAACCTTATTTTACAGA
This sequence comes from Oncorhynchus mykiss, assembly GCF_057628025.1. NCBI lineage: Eukaryota > Metazoa > Chordata > Actinopteri > Salmoniformes > Salmonidae > Oncorhynchus > Oncorhynchus mykiss. The sequence continues at coordinate 79,255,555 of NC_143027.1, forward strand.
ACACTAGTCAGTCAGAGACCAGCGGTTTAAACCTTATTTTACAGAACACTAGTCAGACAGAGACAGAGACCAGCGGTTTAAACCTTATTTTACAGAACACTAGTCAGTCAGAGACAGAGACCAGCGGTTTAAACCTTATTTTACAGAACACTAGTCAGTCAGAGACCAGCGGTTTAAACCTTATTTTACAGAACACCAGTCAGACAGAGACAGAGACCAGCGGTTTAAACCTTATATTACAGAACACTAGTCAGACAGAGACCAGCGGTTTAAACCTTATTTTACAGAACACTAGTCAGACAGAGACAGAGACCAGCGGTTTAAACCTTATTTTACAGAACACTAGTCAGACAGAGACCAGCGGTTTAAACCTTATTTTACAGAACACTATTCAGACAGAGACCAGCGGTTTAAACCTTATTTTACAGAACACTAGTCAGACAGAGACCAGCGGTTTAAACCTTATTTTACAGAACACTAGTCAGACAGAGCATCTGATATTTCTTCTTTTGACCAATCACCTCAGATCATTTCACATCAGATCTTTTTCAGAGCTGATAATTGGCCAAAAGATACATTATTGAAAACTATTTCAAAATTGGGCTGCCTGTGTAAATGCAGCCTGAGTGACTCACACTCAATGACCAGTAGTTTAAGAACAAGTGCTTTATTTAAAAGACCAGGGATTTTAGAACAAGTATCCTATTTCAGTTTGCATAGTGGATGGATGGATATGGGTGGGTGAGTGGGTGGATCGATGTGTGCATGGGTGGATGATTTGATTGACTGATTGATTGATTGATTGATTGATTGATTGACTGATCGACTGATTGATTGACATATTTTTTTATTGACTTATTGATTGATGTGTGTCTGTCATTTCTCTCCAGTGGTGGGGGTCAACAACCTAAGCTGGCAGACCAATGCCATGTTCCGACCGTTCGTGGAGGTGAATGCGGTTGGGCCGCACCTCGCCGACAAGAAACGCAAGTTCACCACCAAGACCAAGAACAACAATTGGTCACCAAAGTACAACGAAACATTCCAATAGTAAGTCTGCTTTATTGTCTAAAGTAAGTCTGGTTTATTGTCCAAAGTAAGTCTGGTTAATTGTCTGAAGTATGTCTGGTTAATTGTCTGAAGTATGTCTGGTTAATTGTCTGAAGTATGTCTGGTTTAATGTCTAAAGTAAGTCTGGTTTATTGTCCAAAGTAAGTCTGCTTTATTGTCTAAAGTAAGTCTGGTTTATTGTCCAAAGTAAGTCTGGTTAATTGTCTGAAGTATGTCTGGTTTAATGTCTAAAGTAAGTCTGGTTTATTGTCCAAAGTAAGTCTGCTTTATTGTCTAAAGTAAGTCTGGTTTATTGTCCAAAGTAAGTCTGGTTAATTGTCTAAAGTAAGTCTGGTTTATTGTCTAAAGTAAGTCTGGTTTATTGTCTAAAGTAAGTCTGGTTTATTGTCTAAAGTAAGTCTGGTTTATTGTCTAAAGTAAGTCTGGTTTATTGTCTAAAGTACGTCTGGTTTATTGTCTAAAGTAAGTCTGGTTTATTGTCTAAAGTAAGTCTGGTTTATTGTCTAAAGTAAGTCTGGTTTATTGTCTAAAGTAAGTCTGGTTTATTGTCTAAAGTAAGTCTGGTTTATTGTCCAAGGTAAGTCTGGTTAATTGTCTAAATTAAGTCTTGTTTATTTTCTAAAGGTCTGGTTTATTGTCTAAAGTAAGTCTGCTTTATTGTCAAAGTCTGGTTTATTGTCTAAAGGTCTGGTTTATTGTGTAGAGTAAGTCTGCTTTATTGTCAAAGTACTGTAAGTCTGGTTAGTTGTCTGATGTACAATTAAACATTCTGATAGTAAGTCTGGTTTTGTAATGGCATTCAGAGGTGGAAGAAGGATCGGACCAAAGCGCAGCGTGGTAAGTGTTCATGATGTAATATTTAATGAAACCAACTGAACACTGAAATACAAAACAATAAAGTGAACGAAGGAAAACCGAAACAGTACCGTGTGGACCAAACACTCACACGGAAAACAAACACACACAAACCAAAAGTGAAACCCAGGCTACCTAAGTATGATTCTCAATTAGGGACAACAATTGACAGCGGCCTCTGATTGAGAACCATACTAGGCCGAACTCAAAAACCAACATAGAAAAAAAAAACATAGACTGCCCACCCCAACTCACACCCTGACCATACTAAAACAAAGACAAAAACAAAGGAACTAAGGTCAGAACGTGACAGGTTTATTGTCTAAGTAAACAACCTGATCCTGTGTTTTGTCTTCAGTAATGTGTGTCTTGGTTGTGCCAGGAGTGTTGCTCCTCCAGTAGTATAGTATTTGCTACATAGTGGGAATGTAGACACCTGCAGTGCTCACTGTCAAAACGTTTGGAAAAGGTTACAAATTAAACTAGAAACGCTTTTATCCAGCATGATAGCAGAAAGTAATGAGATCATGAGGTGCTTTTAAAAATGAAAAAAAAATGACATTTCAGTTATTTGAATAGTGAGAATATAGGGAGGACTGGGTTAGGGTGAATGATCTATCTATGCAGCTGTACCACTGTCTGTCTGATACTGAGCCAGCTGCATTTAAAGCGCAATGTAGAGCCTGTGTCCCAAAAGCATCCTATTTCCTTTACACTGAGTGTACTAAACATTAGGATCACCTTCCTAATATTAAGTTGCATTGCTTTTGCCCTCAGAACAGCCTCAATTTGTCGGGGCATGGTCTCTGCAAGGTGTCGAAAGGGTTCCACAGGGATGCTGGCCCATGTTGACTCCAATGCTTCCCACAGTTGTGTCAAGTTGGCTTGATGTCCTATGGGTGATAGACCATTGTTGATACACATCGGAAACTGTTGAAAAACCCAGCGGCGTTGCAGTTCTTGACACACTCAAACCAGTGCTACCTACTACCATACCCAATTCAAAGGCACTTAATTATGTTGTCTTGCCCATTGGCACATACACAAGCCATATCTCAATAAGGCTTAAAAATCCTTATTTAACCTATCTCTTCTCTTCCCCTTCATCAACACTGATCAAAGTGGATTTAACAGGTGACATCAATAAGGGATCATAGATTTCACCTGGTCAGTCTATGTCATGGAAAGAGCAGGTGTTTTCTGTTTTGTACACTCAGGGTATAATGCCCTGGTCAAAAGTAGTCCACTACAGAGGGAATAGGGTGCCATTTGGGATGCCGACAGGGTTTGACTATCAGCTGCATCCAATCCTCTCACTGTGTTTACGATAGTGAGCCAGAAGTCTGTGAAGTGCAGTCAGAGAGAGAGTGATCATCTGTAGTGCCTATGTGGTCTCTGGTGCTCTTTTAATGGCAGTGTCCACTGACCGAGATCAATGTCAACACGAACACCGTCTGCAAATACATGCACTTTTTCATTGCACCAAAGAAAACAACAGATGGACAACAATACAGATAAAAACACATTTAAAACATCTGATAGACAACAATACAGATAAAAACACATTTAAAACATCTGATAGACAACAATACAGATAAAAACACATTTAAAACATCTGATAGACAACAATACAGATAAAAACACATTTAAAACATCTGATAGACAACAATACAGATAAAAACACATTTAAAACATCTGATAGACAACAATACAGATAAAAACACACTTAAAACAACTGATAGACAACAATACAGATAAAAACACATTTAAAACATCTGATAGACAACAATACAGATAAAAACACATTTAAAACATCTGATAGACAACAATACAGATAAAAACACATTTAAAACAACTGATAGACAACAATACAGATAAAAACACATTTAAAACATCTGATAGACAACAATACAGATAAAAACACACTTAACACAGCTGATAGACAACAATACAGATACAAACACATTTAAAACATTGATAGACAACAATACAGATAAAAACACACTTAAAACAACTGATAGACAACAATACAGATAAAAACACATGTAAAACATCTGATAGACAACAATACAGATAAAAACACACTTAAAACATCTGATAGACAACAATACAGATAAAAACACATTTAAAACAACTGATAGACAACAATACAGATAAAAACACATATAAAATACCTGTGTGCAGGTGTGGTCTAAAGCCCAAGGGCTGACATGAAAACCACACCACCAAAATAATATATACAACACATAAGTACCAAAATAATATATACAACACATAAGTACCAAAATAATACATACAACACATAAGTACCAAAATAATATATACAACACATAAGTACCAAAATAATACATACAACACATAAGTACCAAAATAATATATACAACACATAAGTACCAAAATAATACATACAACACATAAGTACCAAAATAATATATACAACACATAAGTACCAAAATAATATATACAACACATAAGTACCAAAATAATATATACAACACATAAGTACCAAAATAATACATACAACACATAAGTACCAAAATAATATATACAACACATAAGTACCAAAATAATATATACAACACATCAGTACCAAAATAATACATACAACACATAAGTACCAAAATAATACATACAACACATAAGTACCAAAATAATATATACAACACATAAGTACCAAAATAATATATACAACACATAAGTACCAAAATAATATATACAACACATCAGTACCAAAATAATATATACAACACATAAGTACCAAAATAATATATACAACACATAAGTACCAAAATAATATATACAACACATAAGTACCAAAATAATATATACAACACATAAGTACCAAAATAATATATACAACACATAAGTACCAAAATAATATATACAACACATCAGTACCAAAATAATACATACAACACATAAGTACCAAAATAATACATACAACACATAAGTACCAAAATAATATATACAACACATAAGTACCAAAATAATATAGACAACACATAAGTACCAAAATAATATATACAACACATAAGTACCAAAATAATATATACAACACATAAGTACCAAAATAATATATACAACACATAAGTACCAAAATAATACATACAACACATAAGTACCAAAATAATATATACAACACATAAGTACCAAAATAATATATACAACACATAAGTACCAAAATAATATATACAACACATAAGTACCAAAATAATATAGACAACACATAAGTACCAAAATAATATATACAACACATAAGTACCAAAATAATACATACAACACATAAGTACCAAAATAATATATACAACACATAAGTACCAAAATAATATATACAACACATAAGTACCAAAATAATACATACAACACATAAGTACCAAAATAATATATACAACACATAAGTACCAAAATAATACATACAACACATAAGTACCAAAATAATATATACAACACATAAGTACCAAAATAATATATACAACACATATAAAATACCTGTGTGCAGGTGTGGTCTAAAGCCCAAGGGCTGACATGAAAACCACACCACCAAAATAATATATACAACACATAAGTACCAAAATAATATATACAACACATAAGTACCAAAATAATATATACAACACATAAGTACCAAAATAATATATACAACACGGAAGTACCAAAATAATATATACAACACATATAAAATACCTGTGTGCAGGTGTGGTCTAAAGCCCAAGGGCTGACATGAAAACCACACCACCAAAATAATATATACAATACATAAGTAAGACCATTTAAAAGGTTTGTTAAAACAGATAACAAAACCTACTAATTATAAACATATAAATTATTTGATCAGTAATCACACAAAAAATAAAATAATAATGTTTAAATGTGTGTGTGCACTAGAGTGTGTGAGAGTTAGGCTTTCTGGAGGAGATTATGGAGTAGTTTGGTTCATCAGGCTGACCTCCAGTCTTCGCTTGGAGTTATTGAGGGATGATGATGTTTTGGCAATGTGAGAATTCCAGAGTATGGCACCTCTGTATCTGATAGAGAATTGACTATGTGAGGTGCGGCAGTGGAGAGGGTGAAGGTTATCACAGTGTCTTGTGTTATATAGATTGATTTCAGAATGAACCTGGAATAATCCCTTGAAGGGTTTAGTTCAACTGTCTGGGAAGTACTTGTAGATGAAAGTGCATAATTGGCGTACATTAATGTTGTAAATAGACAAGACATTGAGTTCCTTAAACTAAGGTGCAGATGGTTCCAGGTAATTAGAGGAGGTTGTTAGTTTGTCTTCTCTAGAGGAGATCTGCATAGAGGAGATCTGCATGGAGGAATGGGCCAAAATACCAGCAACAGTGTGTGAAAACATTGTGAAGACTTACAGAAAACGTTTGACCTCTGTCATTGCCAACAAAGGGTATATAGCACATGTGAAAACTGTTGTTCTGATTAAAGAAGCAATAAAACTGGCCTTCTGTAGACTAGTTGAGTATCTGGAGCATGTGAGTTCGATTACCGGCTCAAAATGTCCAGAAACAAAGAACTTTCTTCTGAAACTCGTCAGTCTATTCTTGTTCTGAGAAATGAAGGCTATTCCATGCGAGAAATTGCCAAGAAACTGAAGATCTCGTACAACGCTGTGTACTACTACTTCATAGCCCATCTTAATATTTTCTTTTTATTAGACAGCCTCAGATATGGCTTTTTCTTTGCAACTCTGCCAAGAACGCCAGCATCCCGGAGTTGCCTCTTCACTGTTGACGTCGAGACTGGTGTTTTGCGGATCCCCAGATTTATAGAGGGGGATAACTTTGGCAATTTTCTAATCTTTAGGAGCAATACCAGTTTGCATAGATTTGGTGTGATAGAGGCTCAGTAATCCAGAAAAACACTGATTTCACCAAAGAGGCACCCATCTCATCATGACCCGCTGCTGATTTCTTTAAGCTACCAATGACCTCCATTACATTGGGAGGATCATACTGAAGCAGAGAAGGGAAATGTGTCACGTTCTGACCTTAGTTCTTTTGTTATGTCTTTGTTTTAGTATGGTCAGGGCATGAGTTGGGTGGGTTGTCTATGTGAGTTTTTCTATGATTTGCTATTTCTGTGTTTGGCCTGGTATGGTTCTCAATCAGAGGCAGCTGTCAACCGTTGTCCCTGAATGAGAACCATATTTAGGGAGCCTGTTTTCTATTGTGTTTCGTCTGTGATTGTTTTCTGTTGTGTGTTTTTTCGGTTGTTTCTCTTTGATATTTTTGTTATTTCCGTGTTCTTTTTAATAAATATTGACACATACCACGCTGCACCTTGGTCCTCCTCTTCTCCTTCATACGACGACCATTACAGAATCACCCATCACCAAAGAACCAAGCAACGTGGTAAGGAGCAGCGCTATCTGGAGGAGGTTACAACATGGGACGAAATAGAGAGGTGGTCGGTCGACCCAGGGAGAGTGCCGGAGCCCGCCTGGGATTCTCTGGAACAATGTGAGGGATACCGGAGAATGGAGTTGGCACGGTGGTCAAGGAAGCCCCAGAGGCAGCCCCAAAAATGTATTGTGGGGGTGGCACACGGGGAGTGTGGATAAGTCAGGTAGGAGACCTGAGCCAACTCCCCGTGCTTACCGTGGAGAGAGGTGGAATGGGCAGGCACTGTGTTATGCCGTGAGGCGCACGGTGTCCCCGGTGCGCAGGCATAGCCCGGTGCGGTACATAGCAGCGCCTCGTATCGGCCGGGCTAGAGTGGGCATCGAGCCCGGGTGCCATGAAGCCGGCTCAGCGCATCTGGTCTCCAGTGCGTCTCCCCGTGCCAGGGTACATGGCACCAGCCCTACGCATGGTATCCCCGGTTCGCCAGCACAGCCCAGTGCGGGCTGTTCCACCTCGCCGCACTGGCCTGGCTACGGGGAGCATTCAGCCAGGTAGGGTTGAGCCGCCCGTCAGTCAGGACCGTCAGTCAGGACCGTCAGTCAGGAGCTGCCAGAGCTGCCCGTCAGTCAGGAGCTGCTGGAGCCACCCGTCAGTCAGGACCGTCAGTCAGGAGCTGTCAGAGCTGCCCGTTAGTCAGGAGCTGCCGGAGCCGCCCGTCAGTCCTGAGCTGCCGGAGCCGCCTGTCAGTCCTGAGCTGCCGGAGCCGCCCGTCAGCCAGGAGCTGCCGGAGCCGCCCGTCAGTCCTGAGCTGCCGGAGCCGCCTGTCAGTCCTGAGCTGCCGGAGCCGCCCGTTAGTCCTGAGCTGCCGGAGCCGCCCGTCAGTCCTGAGCTTCCGGAGCCGCCCGTCAGTCAGGAACTGCCGGAGCCGCCAGTCAGCCAGGAGCTGCCGGAGCCGCCCGTCAGTCAGGAGCTGCCGGAGTCTCCCGGTCGTCCGGTGCTGCCGGAGTCTCCCGTCCATTCGGGACCCGTGGCTAGGGTCCCCAGTCCGAGGTCGGCGGCGATCGTCGCCACTCTAAAGAGGCCATGGAGGCGGGCTAAGAGGCGGACATGGACTATGGTGGAGTGGGGTCCACGTCCCGCGCCAGAGCCGCCACCGCGGACAGACACCCACCCAGACCCTCTCCCATAGGTTCAGGTTTTGCGGCCGCACCTTTGGGGGGGGGGGGGGGGGGGTACTGTCACGTTCTGACCTTAGTGAGTTGGGTGGGTTGTCTATGTTAGTTTTTCTATGATTTTCTTTTTCTGTGTTTGGCCTGGTATGGTTCTCAATCAGAGGCAGCTGTCAATCGTTGTCCCTGATTGAGAACCATATTTAGGGAGCCTGTTTACTATTGTGTTTCGTGGGTGATTGTTTTCTGTTTTCTGGTGTGTGTCTGCACCAGCCAGAACTGTTTTCTGTTGTGTGTCTGCACCAGCCAGAACTGTTTTCTGTTGTGTGTCTGCACCAGCCAGAACTGTTTTCTGTTGTGTGTCTGCACCAGCCAGAACTGTTTTCTGTTGTGTGTCTGCACCAGCCAGAACTGTTTTCTGTTGTGTGTCTGCACCAGCCAGAACTGTTTTCTGTTGTGTGTCTGCTCCAGCCAGAACTGTTTTCTGTTGTGTGTCTGCACCAGCCAGAACTGTTTTCTGTTGTGTGTCTGCACCAGCCAGAACTGTTTTCTGTTGTGTGTCTGCACCAGCCAGAACTGTTTTCTGTTGTGTGTCTGCACCAGCCAGAACTGTTTTCTGTTGTGTGTCTGCACCAGCCAGAACTGTTTTCTGTTGTGTGTCTGCACCAGCCAGAACTGTTTTCTGTTGTGTGTCTGCACCAGCCAGAACTGTTTTCTGTTGTGTGTCTGCACCAGCCAGAACTGTTTTCTGTTGTGTGTCTGCACCAGCCAGAACTGTTTTCTGTTGTGTGTCTGCACCAGCCAGAACTGTTTTCTGTTGTGTGTCTGCACCAGCCAGAACTGTTTTCTGTTGTGTGTCTGCACCAGCCAGAACTGTTTTCTGTTGTGTGTCTGCACCAGCCAGAACTGTTTTCTGTTGTGTGTCTGCACCAGCCAGAACTGTTTTCTGTTGTGTGTCTGCACCAGCCAGAACTGTTTTCTGTTGTGTGTCTGCACCAGCCAGAACTGTTTTCTGTTGTGTGTCTGCACCAGCCAGAACTGTTTTCTGTTGTGTGTCTGCACCAGCCAGAACTGTTTTCTGTTGTGTGTCTGCACCAGCCAGAACTGTTTTCTGTTGTGTGTCTGCACCAGCCAGAACTGTTTTCTGTTGTGTGTCTGCACCAGCCAGAACTGTTTTCTGTTGTGTGTCTGCACCAGCCAGAACTGTTTTCTGTTGTGTGTCTGCACCAGCCAGAACTGTTTTCTGTTGTGTGTCTGCACCAGCCAGAACTGTTTTCTGTTGTGTGTCTGCACCAGCCAGAACTGTTTTCTGTTGTGTGTCTGCACCAGCCAGAACTGTTTTCTGTTGTGTGTCTGCACCAGCCAGAACTGTTTTCTGTTGTGTGTCTGCACCAGCCAGAACTGTTTTCTGTTGTGTGTCTGCACCAGCCAGAACTGTTTTCTGTTGTGTGTCTGCACCAGCCAGAACTGTTTTCTGTTGTGTGTCTGCACCAGCCAGAACTGTTTTCTGTTGTGTGTCTGCACCAGCCAGAACTGTTTTCTGTTGTGTGTCTGCACCAGCCAGAACTGTTTTCTGTTGTGTGTCTGCACCAGCCAGAACTGTTTTCTGTTGTGTGTCTGCACCAGCCAGAACTGTTTTCTGTTGTGTGTCTGCACCAGCCAGAACTGTTTTCTGTTGTGTGTCTGCACCAGCCAGAACTGTTTTCTGTTGTGTGTCTGCACCAGCCAGAACTGTTTTCTGTTGTGTGTCTGCACCAGCCAGAACTGTTTTCTGTTGTGTGTCTGCACCAGCCAGAACTGTTTTCTGTTGTGTGTCTGCACCAGCCAGAACTGTTTTCTGTTGTGTGTCTGCACCAGCCAGAACTGTTTTCTGTTGTGTGTCTGCACCAGCCAGAACTGTTTTCTGTTGTTTCTCTTTGTTATTTTTGTTATTTCTCTGTTCATTTTAATAAATATGGACACATACCACGCTGCACCTTGGTCCTCCTCTTCTCCTTCATACGACGACCGTTACAAAATGTCCCTTAATGTAATCCAGCTTTCTTAATTGTCTTTGACAGAGGAACCCACATTCACAAAAAAATCATTAAATTGACATGAAATAACATCATGATCACTATAGGTCTTATTTCCAACAATACATTGAGATGAGATCATTGTAGAAGCTTCTTTCTTTCCAAGTTGACTTATTATTTCAGGATTCTTGGAATTTCTTAGTAAAATGTCTTCCTTCTTGATGCACTCTCTGTGCGTGTGCGTGCGTGCGTTTCACGAGCATGCTTTTGTGTGCTTTTGTTTGAAGCTTCAGAAGCCATTAGTAGTCTGTGGATAATTAGGTAGGTTCCTAAAGAAAAGGTTGGTTTGGAAATAATGGCCGCTCTGAACACAGACGTTTAACTCTGTTGCAAAACGTGATTGAATTGTCCCTCATTTCAGTAAGTCACAACAATGAAACGTCTCCTGTCATAGAGATGTCGCCGAGCCATACCCCACTGACAAATTCTACATATTATTATACTCATTATTATACATCCTGCTACGGGACAAAGCCATCTGACCTCTTGTGAAATGCTATGTTCTCATTGATATTAGCCTTTGTACATAGGGAGAGTGGCGTGTGTGTTTGTGCGTGGTTTCTGTACGTGTGTGTTTGTATGTTTGTGTGCGGTTTCTGTGTGTTTGTGTATGTTTGTGTGCGGTTTCTGTGCGTCTGTGTTTGTGTATATTTGTGTGTGGTTTCTGTGTGTTTGTGTATGTTTGTGTATGTTTGTGTGTGGTTTCTGTGTGTTTGTGTATGTTTGTGTATGTTTGTGTGTGGTTTGTGTGTGTGGTTTCTGTGCATCTGTGTTTGTGTGTGGTTTCTATGTGGGTGTGTGTGTTTGTGTGTGGTTTCTGTGTGTGTTTGTGTGTGGTTTCTGTGTGTGTGTGTGTGTTTGTGTGGTTTCTGTGTGTTTGTGTGTGGTTTCTGTGCGTGTTTGTGTTTGTGTGTGGTTTCTGTGCATGTGTGTGTTTGTGTGTGGTTTCTGTGCATGTGTGGTTTCTCTGTGTGTGTGTTTGTGTGTGGTTTCTGTGTGTGGTTTCTGTGCGTGTGTGTGTTTGTGTGTGGTTTCTGTGCATGTATGTTTTCATGTGGTTTCTGTGCGTCTGTGTTTGTGTGGTTTCTGTGCGTGTGTGTGTTTGTGTGTGGTTTCTGTGTGTGTTTGTGTGTGGTTTCTGTGTGTGTGTGTTTGTGTGTGGTTTCTGTGCATGTGCGTGTTTGTGTGTGGTTTCTGTGTGTGTGTGTGTTTGTGTGTGGTTTCTGTGTGTGTGTGTGTTTGTGTGGTTTCTGTGCGTGTTTGTTTGTGGTTTCTGTGTGTATGTGTTTGTGTGTGGTTTCTGTGCGTGTGTGTGTTTGTGTGTGGTTTCTGTGCTTGTGTTCGTTTTATCCAACTAACTTTTAGCTCTCTGATGTCTGGGCTCTGACTGATTGAGTTAAGCTGTCTAATCAATCAATCGATGAATCAATCAGTCATACAACATGACATGTCCTTTCTTCTCTGACTGCGCGTTGTTGTTTTTAATGAATATGTTCTATCTATCCTGTTCAATAAACTACAAATATGAGAGGAATGGGACTGATGTTGATCATGTTGTTGTCTCTCTTCCCCCCCCCCCCCCCCCCCCCCCCCCCAGTGTTCTGAGCAATGAGTATGGTCCAGAGTGCTACGAGCTGCACGTCTCAGTGAAGGACTACTGCTTCGCCAGAGAGGACCGTATCATCGGCATGGCGGTCCTCCAGCTCAGAGACCTGGCCGACCAGGGGAGCTGCTGTGCCTGCTACCCCCTGGTGAAGAGCATCTCCATGGACGACACCGGACTCACCATCATGAGGATACTCTCTCAAAGGACCAACGACGAAGTGGCCAAAGAGTTTTGTCGTCTCAAGACCGACGTACGCTCTTCAGAGGAGGTGGCCTCCTAGTATGGAGATGTGAGGGAGGAAGGGATGGAATGAATGGATGATTGCATGGAAGGGAAGAGAGGGGGGAAGAGCGGGAGGGAGGCAAGGGGAAGGAAGGAAGGAGGGAAGGAAGGAAGGAGGGAAGGAAGGAAGGAAGGAAGGAAGGAAGGAAGGAAGGAAGGAAGGAAGGAAGGAAGGAAGGAAGGAAGGAAGGAAGGAAGGAAGGAAGGAAGGAAGGAAGGAAGGAAGGAAGGAAGGAAGGAAGGAAGGAAGGAAGGAAGGAAGGCCGGCCGACAGTTGAGGAGTTGTGTTGTCTGTTTTTGTGCATGTGCGTAAAACATCTGTTGGAATGTTCATTTTAAACTACAGTATGTACCAGTGTTTACTTACCGTATGCTCAATATTAAGTACTATATTCTACGAGTTATGTTAACGAGACATGAAATACCTTTTTGTAAAACATTTAGATTTGTTCCAATAAAGTGCCAAACCAGAGGAAAAAAAAGTACAACAACAAAACAAACAACAAAAGATAGTAGTGATGAATTATGGTGATACTAAATGTTTGATGAAAAATTTGCTTGATTATTTGGTTCAGTGTAAAATCATTCTCTCAAAGAAACGGTGGCGTTTTAATCGTTAAAAAGTCCATTTGCACCCTCGTTTTGTTACTCGTCCCCTCACACAGCACTTGTTGTGCATGTCCCCGTTTACAACCATGTCTCTTCCATCATCTCACAGTGACCACAGGGTCGGGGTCCATGTACCCTGGCCCTAAAACTCTTTGTATTTAAGCCGAAACCTGAAAAGAGACCATTTTTTTAACGGCGATGACTGCTATGTAAACCTTCATAGGTGTTTGTAATTTTATAACCATGACAACAACGAAAAGCCTCCAGTGCTGTCAGTCTACACAGAAAGGGTGGATCCTATTTTCTCGTTTTCTTTTTGCCTGTAATCTTTCCGTTCGGCCATCGGCTTCCAGCCTTTCTGTACGACCACTGTGAACACGAGCTTTGGAAGGCAAGCCTACATAACATTGCTGACGGTTTGATATTGTTGTTTCATATTTATTAAGATAACTTTGTTCCTGAGAAACTGCCAAAGTTATATAAAAATGTTTGTACAAAAGCAATCCATTACATGTATGAAAAATATATATGTACACGTCAACTATTTAGATTTACAATGCTAAATATCTGATTGTTGATGAGCGGTTCTAGAACTATTGTTTTGAGTTTGTGTGAAGATTTCAGAGTCGCAAAATGTTACTTTATACACATGAGTTGAATTCAGCTTCTGCCATTTGGTTTATTTTTCTTCATAAAGGAACGAGTCTAACATTGGGTAAATATGCAACATTCCTATGTATTGCACTGATGGCGAATTGTATGTCATGTAAATATATTTAGTGAGAAATTGTACAAAACAACCGTCTCCTTTATTTCCAACACATTGTTCAAAGTGTTTTTTTGTTGTTGTTTAGTAATCTGATACATTCATTCAGTGATATAATCCTATATGGTGTAGCCTCTATATACAGTATCTATTGCCAGAAGAAATTTCACGTCTCAAATGGAATGACAGAGTAATGTACCGTATGGCCCACAGAGATCCTATAAATCACTAGAGTTCTACTTCATTCTATTGTATGAACCTTCCCACATAAAGATGCAATCTGTAACTTCATTGTCCCCTGTGGCCCTGGGCTCAAATGAAAACCACCCAGTAATCAACTCTAACCTTTCCTACCCCTCTCCTGGGGGTCCACCAGACAGTGCTCATTTTCGCGCTGGCCCTGACGTTCCAAGGCTGAGAATACTTTAACACTAATCAGTAGAGGACATTTTCAATGCCCCTTTTGAAGCTCAGAGTCAGAATGAAATTACTCCTGTTCAGACTGGGTGTGTCAAAAAAAGGTAGTCATTTAATTGGTTCTACCCAGCGGATCAACGTGCGTATCCTTGGCTTATGGGCCCTGGTAAATGTAGTGCACTATATTGCAAATATGGTGCCACTTAAGAAGCTAACCAATAGAGAACACCCACCATGGGCTATCCTTCTGTGTAGTCCAGAGGCAGCTAGCTAGCTAATCTTAGCTGTTTGCTCATTCTCCAGAACAATCGTGTTATTGTGGACAGCTGAAAGGCTTCAATAGACAGACCAGTCTTTAATTAGTCTATACAAAGGGTATTTCAGGAATTTGGAACTGTAAGGTACTATCTGCAAAAAGATGATTCTGAGATAACTGGCTTTGAAGTTTCAAACCCTCATTGGTTTGAATGGTGTCAGACATGTCTATATTGTAATATTTTGAATTTAACAACATTAATTGGGGTAATTTGATACTACTATATAGGTAGGGAACATTGAACAGAACAACGCTATGTCAATCACTACAATTAGTCAAAAATGTCAGATAGACCCTTATAGCCTCAAGGTCTCAAATGATCAATGTCATCTTATTCTCTACATCCCAAACAGCACCCTATATTGTGCACTTATTTTGACCATAGCCAATAGAGCTATATATTCCCTATAGGGAATAGGGTGTCGTTTGGGATTCAGACTTGTCTTTGTTTTACAGTGAAGGGGGCCTGGCTGGCTGCTGGGAGGAGAGCTATTTATAATTTTGCTGTTGGATCCATGGTGTCATCAGAGATCAATTCATTAATCTCTCTCTCTCTCTCTCTCTATGTTTCTCTCTCTCTCTCTCTCTCTCTCTCTCTCTCTCTCTCTCTCTCTCTCTCTCTCTCTCTCTCTCTCTCTCTCTCTCTCTCTCTCTCTCTCTCTCTCTCTCTCTCTCTCTCTCTCTCTCTCTCTCTCTCTCTCTCTCTCTCTCTCTCTCTCTCTCAGCACACAAGCTGTGATGTCTGAGCTAGTCTCATAGAGGCTCAGCCTGAAGCATTTGAAGCTAGCTAATGCTTCCTGTTGGGCAATGTGTGTCTCAAATTGCACCCTATTCCCTACATAGTCCCATGAGCCCTGGTCAAAGTAGTGCACTAAATAGTGTGCCATTTGGGACACACACACCTAGTCTCTATCGGCGCAGACGCACGTCACAAACAGTGTGGGTGCCTTGTGTAGATATTCTCACCCCAACGGTGTAACTCTGTAATGTAGAATAATGTCAACAGAAACAGACAGAAGAGGAATGTTAACCCTATCAATCCCAAAACACCAGCAAAAATCTTTCATTTATCTGCATGTCGAGCCCTTATATTTAGCCTCACAATGAAGTGTTTTAACGTTTTCTTTTCAGGACAACCAGGGCTACAAACGTACAGCACAAAACAATTTGTCAATAACAGTTGCATTCATGAGTTTTTTGACAAATAGCAATTTAAAAAAGGTCATCCACAGCAGAAAACTGATGAAAATGTATTTATATGAATGCTGTACTGCAAGTACAGAAATGATTTGCTCAGTGGGAAATGAATATCCAACTAGTCAGTGACAACTGTGTGGAGTTTGTGACAGCAACTATGTGAGCTTATTAAAGTGTTATAATCAAATCAAATCAGATTGTATTAGTCACATGCGCCGAATACAACAGTGAAATGCTTACTTACGAGCCCATAACCAACAATGCAGTTTCAAAAAATACAGATAAGAATAAGAGATAAAAGTAACAAGTAATTAAAGAGCAGCAGTGAAATAACAATAGCGAGACTATATACAGGGGGGTATTGATACAGAGTCAATGTGCGGGGGGCACCGGTTATTTGAGGTAGTATGTACCTGTAGGTAGAGTTATTAAAGTGACTATGTATAGATCACAACAGAGAGTAGCAGTGGTGTAAAGAGGGGATGGGCCATTTGCACTATCCTCTGTAGTGCCTTGCGGTCGGAGGCTGAGCAGTTGCCATACCAGGCAGTGATGCAACCAGTTGATGGTGTAACAGTGTAGTGTCTTGATGGTGAAGGTGGTAGTATAATTGATGGTGTAACAGTGTAGTGTCTTGATGGTGAAGGTGGTAGTATAATTGATGGTGTAACAGTGTAGTGTCTTGATGGTGAAGGTGGTAGTATAATTGATGGTGTAACAGTGTAGTGTCTTGATGGTGAAGGTGGTAGTATAATTGATGGTGTAACAGTGTAGTGTCTTGATGGTGAAGGTGGTAGTATAATTGATGGTGTAACAGTGTAGTGTCTTGATGGTGAAGGTGGTAGTAGTACAATTGATGGTGTAACAGTGTAGTGTCATGATGGTGAAGGTGGTAGTATAATTTATGGGGTGATGTAGTGTGAATATAGAGTTATATTATTTATTCATGCTCTTACTGCAGGTGCTCGTAAAAATAATGTTTTAGAGGTTAAACCAAGGACGTGTCTGATATTAATTTTATCCTCTACTATCATATTCATATAACAGCACTCTCTGGTTTGCGTTCCAACTGTCACTGTATTCCCTATAGGGCTCGGTCAAAAGAAGTGCACTATATATGGAAGTGTGTCATATGAGATGCAATCTCTGTCTCCTCTATGACTGGAATTGATTGCCAAAAATCTAATGAAAACAACCATTGACACGTTAGCTACCTCTCTACCATCCAGTATTACTAAAATATGGTTTAGAATCTATTGATGAGATTTAGTTGATCTATTCAATGATTCTCAAACTCCAGATGTCAAACTCGATCCTATTCCCCATACGTACATATAAAGTTGCCACATAGTGTAATTTGAGACACAGTCTCTGTATGAGTCCCAGATGGCACCCTCTTCTTTATACACTACAGTAAGTGTACAAAACATTAGGATCCTCTGCTCTTTCCATGACAGACTGATCAGGTGAAAGCTATGATCCCTTATTGATGTCACTTATTAAATCCACTTCAATCAGTGTAGATGAATGGGAGGAGACCGGTTAAAGAAGGATTTTAAAGTCTTGAGATAATCGAGACATGGATTGTGTGTGTGTGTTCCATTCAGAGGGTGAATGGGTGAGACAAAATATTCAAGTGCCATTGAACGTGGTATGGTAGAAGGTGCCAGGTGCACCGGTTTGTGTCAAGAACTGCAACGCTGCTGGGATTATCACACTCAACAGTTTCCCGTGTGTATCAAGAATGGTCCACCACCCAAAGGACATCCAGCCAACTTGACACAACTGTGGGAAGCATTGGAGTCAACATGGGCCAGCACCCATGTGGAACGCTTTCCACACCTTGTAGAGTCCATGTCCAATGAACTGAGGTTGTTCTGAGGGCTAAAGGGGGTTCAACTCAATATTAGGATGGTGTTCCTACTGTTTGGCATACTCGGTGTGTAGTGCCCTACTTTTGACCAGTGTGGTGTACTGTAAAGGGAATAGGGTGTAATTTGAGATGCAATCTTAGTCCATATGGGTTTGACTGCATGCAGCCCTCAAACGGAATCCAAGGAGCGTTGCCATGGAAACCGAGTTCCGAGCACCGCACCACCGGGAGATTATACGCCTTGCAGATTCTTAAGGGAGCATCCTCATTATATGCATTAAATATATACAGTATGTATCACAGGAGGCTGGTGAGGGGAGGACAATTCATAATGACTGTAATGGAGTGAATGGATTGATATCAAACTATGTGTTTGATATCACCAGCCACCTGTGGTATGCATTCTATATAATTACATATCCAGAAACAGTAAGTATGATTATTAAACCTTCATCAGTATTTATAAAATTAGCCGTTTAGTTCTAATAGATCGATATCCGTAGTCAGGGAAAGCCGGGGGCTAGAAATTCAACCTGGCATTTCTAACACCGGCCCATTATTGTCCTTGAGGCCGTCATTATTAGCCAAATAATGATCGTTCTGCACAGAAACCCTCCCCTCTGACGTTCTGCAATGGGTTTTGAGAAGGAGGTGAGGAGAGAGGTGAGAGGACATGAGCAGTATGTTATTGAGATTCTCCCAAGGAGAGAGAGGAAGGGAAGGAGGAGAGGATGGGTGTAAATAATATATATGACTACATAAAATCATTCAGAGGCATGCACACACACACATTACTGTGCTAATTTCCTATAGCTGGTGTCTACACATGGTAGAGCTATAATGAGCATGACATTCGGTTTTCCCTCTGTCTTTTAAAATCATACTTTTGCAAATTTATTAATCAGCTTTTTATGAATCATGGTGTCCAACCCAAATGGTATCCTATTCCCTATATAGTGCACTACCTTTGACCTATGGGCATTTGTCAAAAGTAATGCACTAAATAGGGAATAATGTGCCATTTGGGACTCAGAATGTACTGCAGAGTTTCACTAATTAACATGTTAACAAGGATCTGACTGCACAACATAACCCCTGACCCTGCTAAGACCGGAGAGGGAGAGGGAGAGGGAGAGGAGAGGAGAGGAGAGGAGAGGAGAGGAGAGGAGAGGAGAGGAGAGGAGAGGAGAGGAGAGGACTAACCTGACTCATCACTTATAAGAAGCAAAAAACTCACAAACCTTCACCTTGTGAACCCTCTCATTAACATAATGACACCATAGCTACAGTGGCGTGATGCCTGGGATGCTCCGGATGCTTCTCATTTACATGGGCTGTGATGTGCCCCAAATGGCACCCTATTCAAAACATATTTCACTACTTTTGACCAGAGCCAATTGGAGCCCAGACATATTGTTTATTACAGTATACAGTATACACAACTCACGCCTTCTCACAGGACCCTTCCTAGTGGGCCAAAACTGGTTGCGTTGATGGTGTTATAACGTACTTTATAACATTATGATCAGGTTGTAAACTGGTTGCATTGATGGTGTTATAACGTACTTTATAACATTATGATCAGGTTGTAAACTGGTTGCATTGATGGTGTTATAACGTACTTTATAACATTATGATCAGGTTGTATACTGGTTGCATTGATGGCGTTATAACGTACTTTATAACATTATGATCAGGTTGTAAACTGGTTGCATTGATGGCGTTATAACGTACTTTATAACATTATGATCAGGTTGTAAACTGGTTGCATTGATGGCGTTATAACGTACTTTATAACATTATGATCAGGTTGTATACTGGTTGCATTGATGGCGTTATAACGTACTTTATAACATTATGATCAGGTTGTATACTGGTTGCATTGATGGCGTTATAACGTACTTTATAACATTCTGATCAGGTTGTATACTGGTTGCATTGATGGCGTTATAACGTACTTTATAACATTCTGATCAGGTTGTATACTGGTTGCATTGATGGTGTTATAACGTACTTTATAACATTATGATCAGGTTGTAAACTGGTTGCATTGATGGTGTTATAACGTACTTTATAACATTCTGATCAGGTTGTATACTGGTTGCATTGATGGCGTTATAACGTACTTTATAACATTATGATCAGGTTGTAAACTGGTTGCATTGATGGCGTTATAACGTACTTTATAACATTATGATCAGGTTGTAAACTGGTTGCATTGATGGCGTTATAACGTACTTTATAACATTATGATCAGGTTGTAAACTGGTTGCATTGATGGCGTTATAACGTACTTTATAACATTATGATCAGGTTGTATACTGGTTGCATTGATGGCGTTATAACGTACTTTATAACATTATGATCAGGTTGTATACTGGTTGCATTGATGGCGTTATAACGTACTTTATAACATTATGATCAGGTTGTATACTGGTTGCATTGATGGCGTTATAACGTACTTTATAACATTATGATCAGGTTGTATACTGGTTGCATTGATGGTGTTATAACGTACTTTATAACATTATGATCAGGTTGTATACTGGTTGCATATATGGCGTTATAACGTACTTTATAACATTATGATCAGGTTGTAAACTGGTTGATTTGATGGCGTTATAACGTACTTTATAACATTATGATCAGGTTGTAAACTGGTTGCATTGATGGCGTTATAACGTACTTTATAACATTATGATCAGGTTGTATACTGGTTGCATTGATGGCGTTATAACGTACTTTATAACATTATGATCAGGTTGTATACTGGTTGCAATGATGGTGTTATAACGTACTTTATAACATTATGATCAGGTTGTATACTGGTTGCATTGATGGTGTTATAACGTACTTTATAACATTATGATCAGGTTGTAAACTGGTTGCATTGATGGTGTTATAACGTACTTTATAACATTATGATCAGGTTGTATACTGGTTGCATTGATGGTGTTATAACGTACTTTATAACATTATGATCAGGTTGTAAACTGGTTGCATTGATGGTGTTATAACGTACTTTATAACATTATGATCAGGTTGTATACAGGTTGCATTGATGGCGTTATTACGTACTTTATAACATTATGATCAGGTTGTATACTGGTTGCATTGATGGCGTTATAACGTACTTTATAACATTATGATCAGGTTGTGTACTGGTTGCATTGATGGCGTTATAAAGTACTTTATAACATTATGATCAGGTTGTATACTGGTTGCATATATGACGTTATAACGTACTTTATAACATTATGATCAGGTTGTAAACTGGTTGCATTGATGGCGTTATAACGTACTTTATAACATTATGATCAGGTTGTAAACTGGTTGATTTGATGGCGTTATAACGTACTTTATAACATTATGATCAGGTTGTAAACTGGTTGCATTGATGGCGTTATAACGTACTTTATAACATTCTGATCAGGTTGTATACTGGTTGCATTGATGGCGTTATAACGTACTTTATAACATTATGATCAGGTTGTATACTGGTTTCATTGATGGCGTTATAACGTACTTTATAACATTATGATCAGGTTGTAAACTGGTTGCATTGATGGCGTTCTAACGTACTTTATAACATTATGATCAGGTTGTATACTGGTTGCAATGATGGTGTTATAACGTACTTTATAACATTATGATCAGGTTGTATACTGGTTGCATTGATGGCGTTATAACGTACTTTATAACATTATGATCAGGTTGTATACTGGTTGCTTTGATGGTGTTATAACGTACTTTATAACATTATTATCAGGTTGTAAACTGGTTGCATTGATGGTGTTATAACGTACTTTATAACATTATGATCAGGTTGTATACTGGTTGCATTGATGGTGTTATAACGTACTTTATAACATTATGATCAGGTTGTAAACTGGTTGCATTGATGGCGTTATAACGTACTTTGTAACATTATGATCAGGTTGTATACTGGTTGCATTGATGGCGTTATAACGTACTTTATAACATTATGATCAGGTTGTATACTGGTTGCATTGATGGCGTTATAACGTACTTTATAACATTATGATCAGGTTGTATACTGGTTGCATTGATGGCGTTATAACGTACTTTATAACATTCTGATCAGGTTGTATACTGGTTGCATTGATGGCGTTATAACGTACTTTATAACATTCTGATCAGGTTGTATACTGGTTGCATTGATGGTGTTATAACGTACTTTATAACATTATGATCAGGTTGTAAACTGGTTGCATTGATGGTGTTATAACATACTTTATAACATTCTGATCAGGTTGTATACTGGTTGCATTGATGGCGTTATAACGTACTTTATAACATTATGATCAGGTTGTAAACTGGTTGCATTGATGGCGTTATAACGTACTTTATAACATTATGATCAGGTTGTAAACTGGTTGCATTGATGGCGTTATAACGTACTTTATAACATTATGATCAGGTTGTAAACTGGTTGCATTGATGGCGTTATAACGTACTTTATAACATTATGATCAGGTTGTATACTGGTTGCATTGATGGCGTTATAACGTACTTTATAACATTATGATCAGGTTGTATACTGGTTGCATTGATGGCGTTATAACGTACTTTATAACATTATGATCAGGTTGTATACTGGTTGCATATATGGCGTTATAACGTACTTTATAACATTATGATCAGGTTGTATACTGGTTGCATTGATGGTGTTATAACGTACTTTATAACATTATGATCAGGTTGTATACTGGTTGCATATATGGCGTTATAACGTACTTTATAACATTATGATCAGGTTGTAAACTGGTTGATTTGATGGCGTTATAACGTACTTTATAACATTATGATCAGGTTGTAAACTGGTTGCATTGATGGCGTTATAACGTACTTTATAACATTATGATCAGGTTGTATACTGGTTGCATTGATGGCGTTATAACGTACTTTATAACATTATGATCAGGTTGTATACTGGTTGCATTGATGGTGTTATAACGTACTTTATAACATTATGATCAGGTTGTATACTGGTTGCAATGATGGTGTTATAACGTACTTTATAACATTATGATCAGGTTGTATACTGGTTGCATTGATGGTGTTATAACGTACTTTATAACATTATGATTAGGTTGTAAACTGGTTGCATTGATGGTGTTATAACGTACTTTATAACATTATGATCAGGTTGTATACTGGTTGCATTGATGGTGTTATAACGTACTTTATAACATTATGATCAGGTTGTAAACTGGTTGCATTGATGGTGTTATAACGTACTTTATAACATTATGATCAGGTTGTATACTGGTTGCATTGATGGCGTTATAACGTACTTTATAACATTATGATCAGGTTGTATACTGGTTGCATTGATGGCGTTATAACGTACTTTATAACATTATGATCAGGTTGTATACTGGTTGCATTGATGGCGTTATAAAGTACTTTATAACATTATGATCAGGTTGTATACTGGTTGCATATATGACGTTATAACGTACTTTATAACATTATGATCAGGTTGTAAACTGGTTGCATTGATGGCGTTATAACGTACTTTATAACATTATGATCAGGTTGTATACTGGTTGCATATATGACGTTATAACGTACTTTATAACATTATGATCAGGTTGTATACTGGTTGCATTGATGGCGTTATAACGTACTTTATAACATTATGATCAGGTTGTAAACTGGTTGCATTGATGGCGTTATAACGTACTTTATAACATTATGATCAGGTTGTAAACTGGTTGATTTGATGGCGTTATAACGTACTTTATAACATTATGATCAGGTTGTAAACTGGTTGCATTGATGGCGTTATAACGTACTTTATAACATTCTGATCAGGTTGTATACTGGTTGCATTGATGGCGTTATAACGTACTTTATAACATTATGATCAGGTTGTATACTGGTTGCATTGATGGCGTTATAACGTACTTTATAACATTATGATCAGGTTGTAAACTGGTTGCATTGATGGCGTTCTAACGTACTTTATAACATTATGATCAGGTTGTATACTGGTTGCAATGATGGTGTTATAACGTACTTTATAACATTATGATCAGGTTGTATACTGGTTGCATTGATGGCGTTATAACGTACTTTATAACATTATGATCAGGTTGTATACTGGTTGCTTTGATGTTGTTATAACGTACTTTATAACATTATTATCAGGTTGTAAACTGGTTGCATTGATGGTGTTATAACGTACTTTATAACATTATGATCAGGTTGTATACTGGTTGCATTGATGGTGTTATAACGTACTTTATAACATTATGATCAGGTTGTAAACTGGTTGCATTGATGGCGTTATAACGTACTTTGTAACATTATGATCAGGTTGTATACTGGTTGCATTGATGGCGTTATAACGTACTTTATAACATTATGATCAGGTTGCATACTGGTTGCATTGATGGCGTTATAACGTACTTTATAACATTATGATCAGGTTGTATACTGGTTGCATATATGGCGTTATAACGTACTTTATAACATTATGATCAGGTTGTATACTGGTTGCATTGATGGCGTTATAACGTACTTCATAACATTATGATCAGGTTGTAAACTGGTTGCATTGATGGCGTTATAACGTACTTTATAACATTATGATCAGGTTGTATACTGGTTGCAATGATGGTGTTATAACGTACTTTATAACATTATGATCAGGTTGTATACTGGTTGCATTGATGGCGTTATAACGTACTTTATAACATTATGATCAGGTTGTATACTGGTTGCATTGATGGCGTTATAACGTACTTTATAACATTATGATCAGGTTGTATACTGGTTGCATTGATGGCGTTATAACGTACTTTATAACATTATGATCAGGTTGTATGCTGGTTACATTGATGGCGTTATAACGTACTTTATAACATTATGATCAGGTTGTATACTGGTTGCATTGATGGCGTTATAACGTACTTTATAACATTATGATCAGGTTGTATACTGGTTGCATATATGGCGTTATAACGTACTTTATAACATTATGATCAGGTTGTATACTGGTTGCATTGATGGCGTTATAACGTACTTTATAACATTATGATCAGGTTGTATACTGGTTGCATTGATGGCGTTATAACGTACTTTATAACATTATGATCAGGTTGTAAACTGGTTGATTTGATGGCGTTATAACGTACTTTATAACATTATGATCAGGTTGTAAACTGGTTGCATTGATGGCGTTATAACGTACTTTATAACATTATGATCAGGTTGTATACTGGTTGCATTGATGGCGTTATAACGTACTTTATAACATTATGATCAGGTTGTATACTGGTTACATTGATGGCGTTATAACGTACTTTATAACATTCTGATCAGGTTGTATACTGGTTGCATTGATGGCGTTATAACGTACTTTATAACATTATGATCAGGTTGTATACTGGTTGCATATATGGCGTTATAACGTACTTTATAACATTATGATCAGGTTGTATACTGGTTGCATTGATGGCGTTATAACGTACTTTATAACATTATGATCAGGTTGTATACTGGTTGCATTGATGGCGTTATAACGTACTTTATAACATTATGATCAGGTTGTAAACTGGTTGATTTGATGGCGTTATAACGTACTTTATAACATTATGATCAGGTTGTAAACTGGTTGCATTGATGGCGTTATAACGTACTTTATAACATTATGATCAGGTTGTATACTGGTTGCATTGATGGCGTTATAACGTACTTTATAACATTATGATCAGGTTGTATACTGGTTGATTTGATGGTGTTATAACGTACTTTATAACATTATGATCAGGTTGTATACTGGTTGCATTGATGGTGTTATAACGTACTTTATAACATTATGATCAGGTTGTATACTGGTTGCATTGATGGCGTTATAACATACTTTATAACATTATGATCAGGTTGTATACTGGTTGCATTGATGGCGTTATAACGTACTTTATAACATTATGATCAGGTTGTATACTGGTTGCATTGATGGCGTTATAACGTACTTTATAACATTATGATCAGGTTGTATACTGGTTGCATTGATGGCGTTATAACGTACTTTATAACATTATGATCAGGTTGTATACTGGTTGCATTGATGGCGTTATAACGTACTTTATAACATTATGATCAGGTTGTATACTGGTTGCATATATGGCGTTTTAACGTACTTTATAACATCATCCCCACGTAATTACATCATTATATTCTGACCCATAAGAGTGGCAGTTTGGGGCAAGGCTAGGGTTAGAATAGCATAGCTGACAAATTCACCCAAATTTATATTTCTCTCGTGTACTTTCTTTTTTCTCTCTCTCTCTTTGAAATCCCCAATTTGGGTAACACGCGCCATAGTGTGTTGGCCCGTTATACTAAGTTCTAATCAATAGCCTATAATGTGTTTTGTCTATGTGTATCTTTTATCATAATTTTAGCTTTTTAGTAAATAAATATTCAACTAAGATTGGTGTGGTACGAACTCATTGGTGAGACCCGGGTCCGTGCAGATTCACGGGCTTTACGACGTTCAGAACGAGATTGGTAGTGGTACCTGGTTAATTAGCGGCTGTTGTAAAATTGATATTCTGATATTCTATGAGTTCATTTGGGAAATAGAAACTCAATAAAAACTAGTTTTCCCATGGTTAATGAGTTAATAATTGCTTGATTCAGTTAATTACGCAATTAGAAACTTGTAATCATTCGATGAGCAACAGTCGTCACAATAACTAATACAACGTCACGACACAGTGTTGTACAAGATCTTCAGTTTCTTGGCAATTTCTCACATGGAATAGCCTTAATTTCTCTGAACAAGAATAAACTGACGGGTTTCAGAAGAAAGTTATTTGTTTCTGGCCATTTTGAGCCTGTAATCGAACCCCCAAATGCTGATAGTCCAGATACTCGTCTAAAGAAGGACAGTTTTATTGCTTCTTTAATCAGAACAACAGTGTCCAGCTACAATAGTAATTTACAACAGTAACAATGTCTACACTGTATTTCTGATCAATTTGATGTTATTTTAATGGACAAAAAATGTGATTTTCTTTAAAAAAACAAGGACATTTGTAAGTGACCCCAAACTTTTGAATGGTAGTGTATATGAAACAATTATTTGATTAAGGAATGTATTTACCCTTACTGCTATTAGCCCACACAAATGCATTGAATAACAGATTCACTACATGGAACAACAGATAGTCCCCCCCCAAAAAAAGAAGGTTGTGTCGAATTGTCTGTCGTATATATGACAGATATAAGAAAGATCAGGAAACATTTTTTTTTTTAACATCTATTTAAGCCCTTATTTTTGGTACTTAACAGTCTCCAATTCCATTAATTTTTTCAACTGGTACCGGGGGACTTTCAGATGAGTCTTGTGAGGCCTGTGCTCGTCCCAGAGCAAAACAACCGACAACCGTGAGAGTCTCATACAAGTCTCATACTAGTTTGTTGGCTGTTCGGACGCTACAGAATATTTTGTGAGATAACCGATTTTCGGAATGTCTCATGATCTGACAAACATCACTCTAGCTCTGTCACCTTTCACCGCAGATGCTGAAGTGCAAACCAGATATCTATAGCTTAAACTGATAGATTTGTATGTGGATTTTTGTATTATACTAATTAGATTTCCGCCAGGGTCATGGACATCGGCTATAGGGGGTTAATGTCTGTACAGTGTGTTGAAATGTTGAGGTACAGTTAGATATACTGGCAAAGGGCATCAATTATCAGAAATTGATGTGTATGAATACCTCACACACTGTCACACACACACAAACCCAGAGATGCTAAACATGTTTATGTTAATTAACAGTCGTTACCGTGAGACCAGCAGTCATTTACATAACAATTACCTGGCAACATTTGTTGACTGCCACAGCCCTACACATATACGCACACACAAACACACACACACACACAAGTTCTCTCTCTCTCTCTCTCTCTCTCGCTCTCTCTCTCTCTCTCTCACACACACACGTTCTCTCTTTCACACACACACACACAAATAAACGCCCACAGATAGGCAGACAGACAGTAGATTTACAGCTGCCACTTTACTTGTAGATAAATCACGTAAAGTGCCTGGAGGAATGTTCCGGGGGCAAATGACTGAGCAGAGGACAGGAGACATTATCATCAAGATGAGAATCAACAAGAAGAAGATGAATCACAGCAGTCCTTATGCTAGAGAGAGGGAGAGAGAGAGGGGGGGGGGGTGAGAGAGAGGGAGAGAGAGAGAGAGCGAGGGAGAGAGAGAGGGAGAGAGAGAGGGAGAGAGATGGAGGAGGGAGAGCGGAGGGAGAGAGAGAGCGAGAAAGAGAGAGAGAGAGAGATTGAGGGAGGAGGGGGGGCACACACAATCTGTGGGATAATTGGACATGCCCAGCTGTTGTCTAGGACACACACACACACAATGTACACTCACTCATGCACACATGCAAGTACACACACACAGAGATGCTGCATATGCACGCATGCATGCATGCGCACACAATAAACGCCATAGCTTTAGAGTCAAGAGGCCTGGACCCCAAGCCTTTAGCATCCTGAGGTATTCTCTCTTCAACCCAGTCTCCATTCCTCCCCTCCTCTCATCCCTTTTTCTCCTCTCCTCCATCTTTCATCTCCCTTCTCCTCTCCTCAGCCTCTCCTTCCTCTCCTTACTGTTCCTCAAGACCATCTGCAGGGGAAGAAAATATACTCTCTACCACAGATAGTGTGTGTGTGTGTGGGTGTGTTCCTGCCTCTGTAATTACAGTAGGCTGAGTCTCAGTGGGCAGGGAAACCTGCTACCTCCATTAAACACAGCTTCTATCCTGTTCCACTGCTTCACTGGGGGTAGAGGTGTGTGTGTGTGTGTGTGTGTGTGTGTGTGTGTGTGTGTGTGTGTGTGTGTGTGTGTGTGTGTGTGTGTGTGTGTGTGTGTGTGTGTGTGTGTGTGTGTGTGTGTGTGCGCGCGCGCGTGTGTGTGTGTGTGTGTGTGTGTGTGTGTGTGTGTGTGTGTGTGTGTGTGTGTGTGTGTGTGGATGGACCCAATAACAGTGTTTTCTAGCTCTGTCTATGATAGATGAGATGTTGGGGTGAACTATAGCTCTGTGTAACGAACCATTGTGTTGCCTTGGGATACAAAAATCACTGTTACTACTTCCAATGGTTGACAGTTTCATAAGAAACACACACACACACACACACACACACACACACACACACACACACACACACAGGACAGCAACAAAACAAACACACATTTACACACACACACGATAGCAAATAAAACTTTCACACTGAAATAAGTGTCATTTATTTTCAGCTGTAAGCTTCAGCTTGGGAACACTTTAGTAACAAAGTATTGGATTTAATTTATTACATTTTTTTAAATGTGCATTTTTTCAAATCAATTCAATTAAGCACGTCATATTACTAACAAATATCATCCAAGCAAATTCCTCATGATGGAATAAAAAGCAAATCATTTAAAAAAATTAAGTAGCTGAGTGGTTAAATCCCAAATGGCACTCTATTCCCTACATAATGCAATATACAGGGAAAATGGTGCGATTTGGGACGTAACCACACAATGTGCTGAGTAATTCAGGTATTTTAAGTATTTCAGGTATTTTAAGTATTTTAAGTATTTCAGCAATTTGAAGAATTTCAGGTATTTCAAGTATTTCAGGTGTTTTTAAGAGCTGAGTATACAGTATAAAGGACTTTACTACAGAAGGTATACAGAGTTTGTTCTCTATGATTACACCTTACAGCAGTAGCCTGATAAGCACTGTTCTAGGAGGAACACAAAACTCTGCATCAGCATTTTCTACTAGGGACTCGACTTACCTGCCAAATCCCCAGAGAACCTCCCAATGTGTTGACTCAAAACTTTTCTTTTCTCTCAGTCTGTGATCTGTAGCTGATGCATGGAGACTTATAACAGTTGTGCTGGAAGTCAGTTGTGTGAAAAGGCGACAGTTACAAAAGATATGTTGAACATACCAAGCATCAGCAGAGCCCTGCTCACTCCTTCTCTGGCGGAGTCCCAAATAGCACCCTATTCCCTATATGCAGTAGTGTACTACTTTTGACCAGAGCTCTATGGTCCCTGGTCAAAAGTAGGCCACTATGTAGGGAATAGGGTACCATTTGGGATGGTCTCATTTGGGATGCTCACTCTCTAGCTCTCTCTTTTTTTCTGTCTCTTTCTAGCTCTCTCTCTCTTTCTTTCTGTCTCTCTCACTTTCACTCTCTCTACTCTCGATCTCTCTCCATCTCTCTATCTTTCAATGGGGTGTTTGTCCCATTTTTTTGTCTTGTTTTGTAAGTGGACCCCACGCCTCGCTGCCATAAAGTGCAATTGGTTCAATGACATATTCAATTTGTTTTAGACAAATTTTAATAGGTATTTCAATTTGAATTCGCTTTTTAATGGCATAGAATACCCTGCGTGCTTTCATTCACTGCCTCATTAAGGTGTCCAGTTGAGCTTGTTTTTAAACCTAAGTAATTGTAGTGTTTGCAATAATCAAAATATATTTTGTACCAATTGAGAACTTTGGTCTAATTCCCTGAGATCTGGATCTTCTCTGGAAAATCATTATTTTTGTATTTTTGGGGTTTACTGCCAGGGCCCAGGTCTGGCAGTACAGCTCTAGCAGGTCCAGGCTCTGCTGTAGACCATGTGCTGTGGGTGACAGCAGGCATAGGTCATCTGCGAAGAGTAGGCATTTAACTTCTGAATTGTGGAGACTAACACCAAGGACTGAGGATTTTTCTAGAATAGTGGCCAATTCGTTGATGTAAATATTGAAGAGTGCAGGGCTCAGATTGCAACCCTGACGAAGGCCCCGCCCTGGTTAAAGAATTCTGTTCTTTTCTTGCCAATTTTAATGCTGCACATATTGCCAGTATACATGGATTTAATTATGTAATATGTTTTACCCCCTACACCACTTTCAATAACTTTGTAGAACAGTATGCCAAATAGAATCAAATGCTTTTTGGAAGTCGATAAAGCAAGCGTATATTTTGGTATTATTTTGGTGGACATGTTTATCTATCAGGGTGTGTAGGGTGTAAATATTATCAGTTGTGCGATGTTTTGGTATAAATCAAATTTGGCTTTTACTCAAGACACTGTACTTATTAAGGAAGTTTAGAACTCTTACATTTATAATACTACAGAAAACCTTCCCCAGGTTACTGTTCACACAAATGCCTCTGTAATTGTTAGGGTCAAATTTGTCTCCGTTTTTTAAAGATTGGGGTTATGAGTCCTTGATTCCAGATGTCAGGGAAATAACCTACACTCAGGATCAAATTAAACTATTTTAATATAGCCAATTGAAATGTTGCACTAGTGAGTTTGAGCATATCATTTAGGATGCCATCAGGTCTGCATGCTTTTTTAAATTTCAGAGCCTGAAGTTTCTTATAGAGCTCCTGGTCAGTAATTGTGGAGTCCAATGGATTTTTATTGTCCTTTATAAATTTTTCTAATCCATTCAACTTCTCATGAATTGGCGTTGTTCTGCGTTTGTGTAATTTTTAACGGTGTTGTAGAGTGTTTTAAAATGGGTTGTCCATAATGTCACCATTTTGTATCGCTAATTCCTATTGTTTAGATTTTTTGCCAGAAGTTGTTTGTGTTTATGGACTCCTCAAATAGTGTCAGCTGCTTGCTGTTGTACTTTGCTTTTTTTGTTCTGAGTGTATGTTTACAGAGTTGTAAAGTCTCACAGTAATGAAGGCGTAATTCACCATTATTTGGATCTCTGTGCTTTTAGTTGGATAGTGTTCTAAGTTTTTTCCTTATAATTTTACAATCTGTGTCAAACCAGTTGTCATCTGTGATCTTTTTTTGTTTAGTTTCTTATCAATTTCAATTGTGCTTCTTTTGCCGTTTGCCTGAATATATAGTTGATGTTTTGTACTGCCAGATTGATGCCTTCTTTACTGTGAGTGAATGTTGTATCCAGAAAGTTATCTATCTCTATATTTCATTCTGTCTCTCTCACTTTCACTCTCTCTACTCTCTATCTCTCTATTTCATTCTGTCTCTCTCACTTTCACTCTCTCTACTCTCTATCTCTATATTTCATTCTGTCTCTCTCACTTTCACTCTCTCTACTCTCTATCTCTATATTTCATTCTGTCTCTCTCACTTTCACTCTCTCTACTCTCTATCTCTATATTTCATTCTGTCTCTCTCACTTTCACTCTCTCTACTCTCTATCTCTATATTTCATTCTGTCTCTCTCACTTTCACTCTCTCTACTCTCTATCTCTATATTTCATTCTGTCTCTCTCACTTTCACTCTCTCTACTCTCTATCTCTATATTTCATTCTGTCTCTCTCACTTTCACTCTCTCTACTCTCTATCTCTATATTTCATTCTGTCTCTCTCACTTTCACTCTCTCTACTCTCTATCTCTCTATTTCATTCTGTCTCTCTCACTTTCACTCTCTCTACTCTCTATCTCTATATTTCATTCTGTCTCTCTCACTTTCACTCTCTCTACTCTCTATCTCTATATTTCATTCTGTCTCTCTCACTTTCACTCTCTCTACTCTCTATCTCTATATTTCATTCTGTCTCTCTCACTTTCACTCTCTCTACTCTCTATCTCTCTATTTCATTCTGTCTCTCTCACTTTCACTCTCTCTACTCTCTATCTCTCTATTTCATTCTGTCTCTCTCACTTTCACTCTCTCTACTCTCTATCTCTCTATTTCATTCTGTCTCGCTCACTTTCACTCTCTCTACTCTCTATCTCTCTATTTCATTCTGTCTCGCTCACTTTCACTCTCTCGACTCTCTATCTCTCTCTATTTTCTCTCTCACTTTCACTCTCTATCTCTCTCTTTCTTTCTGTGTCTCTCACTTTCTCTCTCTTTACTCTCTATCAATCTCTCTTTATTTCCTTCTCTCTCACGTTCACTCTCTCTACTCTCTATCTCTCTCTACTCTCTATCGTTCTCTAGCTCTCTTTCTCTTTTTCTGTCTCTCTCACTTTCTCTCCCTACTCTCTATCTCTCTCTTTCTGTCTCTCTCACTTTCACTCTTTATCTCCCTCTCTTTCTGTCTGTCTAACTTTCACTCTCTACTCTCTATCTCTCTCTAGCTCTCTCTTTTTTCTGTCTCTCACTTTCACTCTCTATCTCTTTCTTTCTGTGTCTCTCACTTTCACTCTCTCTACTCTCTATCTCTCTCTAGCTCTCTCTCTCTCTGTCTCTCTCACTTTCACTCTCTATCTCTCTCTAGCAGTCTCTCTTTCTGTCTGTCTAACTAACTTTCACTCTCTCTCTACTCTCTATCTCTCTCTAGCTCTCTCTCTTTCTGTCTCTCTCACTTTCACTCTCGCTACTCTCTTACTCTCTCTATCGCTCTCTCTTTCTTTCTCTCTCTCACTCTCACTCTCACTCTCTCTATTCAATTCAATTCAAGGGGCTTTATTAGCATGGGAAACATGTGTTAACATTGCCAAAGCAAGTGAAATAGATAATATATAAAAGTGAAATAAACAAAAAAAATTAACAGTAAACATTTTTCAAAAAAATAAAGACATTACAAATGTCATATTATGTATATATACAGTGTTGTATATATGGAAAATGGAAAATAAATAAGCATAAATAAGTGTTGTATTTACAATGGTATTTGTTGTTCACTGGTTGCCCTTTTCTTTCGGCAACAGGTCACAAATATTGCTGCTGTGATGGCACACTGTGGAATTTCATCTAGTAGATATGGGAGTTTATCAAATTGGGGGGGTTTTCGAAGTCTTTGTGGATCTGTGTAATCTGAGGGAAATATGTGTCTCTAATATGCTCATACATTGGGCAGGAGGTTAGGAAGTGCAGCTCAGTTTCCACCTCATTTCGTGGGCAGTGTGCACATAGCCTGTCTTCTCTTGAGAGCCATGTCTGCCTACGGCGGCCTTTCTCAATAGCAAGGCTGTGCTCACTGAGTCTGTACATAGTCAAAGCTTTGCTTAAGTTTGGGTCAGTCACAGTGGTCAGGTAATCCGTCACTGTTTACTCTCTGTTTAGGGCCAAATAGCATTCTAGTTTGGTCTGTTTTTTGTTAATTCTTTCCAATGTGTCAAGTAATTATCTTTTTGTTTTCTCGTGATTTGCTTGGCTCTTAATTGTGCTGCTGTCCTGGGGCTCTGTGGGGTCTGTTTGTGTTTGTGAACAGAAACCCAGGACCAGCTTGCTTAGGGGACTCTTCTCCAGGTTCATCTCTCTGTAGTTGATGGCTTTGTTATGGAAGGTTTGGGAATTACTTACTTTTAGATGGTTATAGAGTTTAAAGGCTCTTTTCTGGATTTTGATAATTAGCGGGTATCGGCTTAAATCTACTCTGCATGCATTATTTGGTGTTCTACGTTGTACACGGAGGATATTTTTGCAGAATTCTGCATGCAGAGTCTCAATTTGGTGATTGTCCCATTTTGTGAAATCTTGGTTGGGGAGCAGACCCCAGACCTCACAACCATAAAGGGCAATGGATTTTAAAACGGATTCAAGTATTTTTAGCCAGATCCTAATTGGTATGTTGAATTTTATGTTCATTTTGATGGCAGAGAATGCTCTTCTTGTCTTGTCTCTCAGATCATTCACAGCTTTGTGGAAGTTACCTGTGGCGCTGATATTTAGGCCAAGGTATGTATAGCTTTTTGTGTGCTCTAGGGCAATGGTGTCTAGATGGAATTTGTAATTGTGGTCCTGGCGACTGGACATTTTTTGGAACACCATTATTTTGGTCTTACTGAGATTTACTGCCAGGGCCCAGGTCTGGCAGAATCTGTGCAGAATATCTAGGTGCTGCTGTAGGCCCTCCTTGGTTGGTGACAGAAGCACCAGATCATCAGCAAACAGTAGACATTTGACTTCAGATTCTAGTAGGGTGAGGCTGGGTGCCCGCACCAATTCGTTGATATATATGTTGAAGATGTTGGGGCATAAGCTACATCCCTGACTCACCCCACGGCCCTGTGGGAAGAAATGAGTGTGTTTTTTGCCTATTTTAACCTCACACTTGTTGTTTGTGTACACCACTTGTTGTTTGTGTACACCACTTGTTGTTTGTGTACACCACTTGTTGTTTGTGTACACCACTTTAACCGCACCACTTTCCATCAATTTGTATAGCAGACCCTCATGCCAAATTGAGTCAAAGGCTTTTTTGAAATCAACAAAGCATGAGAAGACTTTGCCTTTGTTTTGGTTTGTTTGTTTGTTTGTCAATTAGGGTGTGCACGGTGAATACATGGTCTGTTGTATGGTAATTTGGTAAAAAGACAATTTGACATTTGCTCAGTATATTGTTTTCACTGAGGAAATGTACGAGTCTCCTGTTAATGATAATGAGAGGATTTTCCCAACTTCCATGTTGAGGCCCTCTTTGCGGGGGTGGGGTGCATGGGGTGGGCAGGAGGGGCATAGGTCTGATCTGAGGGGGCCTAGATGGGGTGTGGGCATGGTTGACGTGGGGGGGTGTTGATTGGTTGAGGTGGGGTGTGGATGTGGCTGGTGGTGCTGTGGTCTGGATGTAAGTCCTCTTGGCATGGGTCCTCTATCTGTAGGTCCAGGGGGGGGGGGGGTCCCGCAAGTCTGGGAGGGTGTCTCACTGGTCTGTGCGGGGTGTCTATTGATCTGTTGCTCCTGTGTGAAGTGTTGGGGATACGTTTGAGAGCGATGTCCTTTAGAGTCTGGGCAAAGATGGGCACTGCTGCCTTGTAGAGTTGGACCTGGTCATAGACTGTTCAAGTCCAGGGTGTTCAAGTCCAGGGTGGAGTGGTGGGCCAGGAAACCATTTGGTTTTGAGGCAACGTCATGGGAAATACTTGCATTTACCCGCTGTATTGTGGCAGGGTGGAAGTATTTTTTTGTATTGTGGCAGGGTGGTCCTTTGTTCCTGTGTGTATTATTATGTTGCTGGGTGACACTAGTTGGTCCTCAGACAGAAGGTCTAGGGCACGCTGGGTGTTTGGACACCAGAGTTTAGACACACTGTGTTTGGGGAAAAGTTTTTTTTTTCCTGTATATACAGTGGGGCAAAAAAGTAATTAGTCAGCCACCAATTGTGCAAGTTCTCCCACTTAAAAAGATGAGAGAGGCCTGTAATTTTCATCATAGGTACACTTCAACTATGACAGACAAAATGAGAAAAAAAATCGAGAAAAATCACATTGTAGGATTTTTAATGAATTTATTTGCAAATTATAGTGGAAAATAAGTATTAGGTCAATAACAAAGGTTTATCTCAATACTTTGTTATATACCCTTTGTTGTCAATGACAGAGGTCAAACGTTTTCTGTAAGTCTTCACAAGGCTTTCACACACTGTTGCTGGTATTTTGTCCCATTCCTCCATGCAGATCTCTTCTAGAGCAGTGATGTTTTGGGGCTGTTGCTGGGCAACACGGACTTTCAACTCCCTCCAAAGATTTTCTATGCGGTTGAGATCTGAAGACTGGCTAGGCCACCCCAGGACCTTGAAATGCTTCTTACAAAGCCACTCCTTCGTTGCCCGGGCGGTGTGTTTGGGATCATTGTCATGCTGAAAGACCCAGCCACGTTTCATCTTCAATGCCCTTGCTGATGGAAGGAGGTTTTCACTCAAAATCTCACGATACATGGCCCCATTCTTTCCTTTACACGGATCAAACGTCCTGGTCCCATTGCAGAAAAACAGCCCCAAAGCATGATGTTTCCGCCACCATGCTTCACAGTAGGTATGGTGTTCTTTGGATGCAACTCAGCATTCTTTGTCCTCCAAACACAACGAGTTGAGTTTTGCCAAAAATTTATATTTTGGTTTCATCTGACCATATGACATTCTGCCAATCTTCTTCTGGATCATCCAAATGCTTTCTAGCAAACTTCAGACGGGCCTGGACATGTACTGACTTAAGCAGGGGGACACGTCTGGCACTGCAGGATTTGAGTCCCTTGCGGCGTAGTGTGTTACTGATGGTAGGCTTAGTTACTTTGGTCCCAGCTCTCTGCAGGTCATTCACTAGGTCCCCCCGTGTGGTTCTGGGATTTTTGCTCACCGTTCTTGTGATAATTTTGACCCCACGGGGTGAGATCTTGCGTGGAGCCCGAGATCGAGGGAGATTATCAGTGGTCTTGTTTGTCTTCCATTTCCTAATAATTGCTCCCACAGTTGATTTCTTCAAACCAAGCTGCTTACCTATTGCAGATTCAGTCTTCCCAGCCTGGTGCAGGTCTACAAGTTTGTTTCTGGTGTCCTTTGACAGCTTTTTGGTCTTGGCTATAGTGGAGTTTGGAGTGTGACTGTTTGAGGTTGTGGACAGGTGTCTTTTATACTGATAACAAGTTCAAACAG
This sequence comes from Oncorhynchus mykiss, assembly GCF_057628025.1. Lineage (NCBI taxonomy): Eukaryota > Metazoa > Chordata > Actinopteri > Salmoniformes > Salmonidae > Oncorhynchus > Oncorhynchus mykiss. The sequence goes on from NC_143027.1 coordinate 79,292,518, forward strand.
GTGCCATTAATACAGGTAACGAGTGGAGGACAGAGGAGCCTCTTAAAGAAGTTGTTACAGGTCTGTGAGAGCCAGAAGTCTTGCTTGTTTGAAGTCTTGCTTGCTTGCTTACTTATTTCCCACCATAATTTGCAAATAAATTCATAAAAAATCCTACAATGTGATTTTCTGAATTTTCTTTCTCATTTTGTCTGTCATAGTTGAAGTGTACCTATGATGAAAATTACAGGCCTCTCTCGTCTTTTTAAGTGGAAGAACTTGCACAATTGGTGGCTGACTAAATACTTTTTTGCCCCACTGTATTTCCCATTTGTGTCTATAAGGACAACAATCTGTGTCTTGTGTATGTACTCAGTGGGTGGTGGGGGTGGGGGGGGTTGTCAGGAGGGCTATCAGTGTGTCTCAGAGGGGGTGAGAGCCCCTGGGCTTGGAGTTCTTCATTTGTCTGTTCTGCTGTGATGTCGACGCTATGGTCAGGGTCTGGTGTGTACTGTTCTGCTGTGGTGTCGAGATTTTTGTCTGCTGCTAAGGTGGGCTGTTCTGCTGGCTTCTCTGCGGGTGTGGCCACCTCTCTAGTGGGTTGTTCTCTGTCACACGATATCCCCCTCAACCTCTCCTCCAGCAGTCTGATCCTCTTCTCTAGTGTGCTGTTCTTCTCCTGCTCTTTCTCCTGTTGAAGTTGTCTCACCACTGTCCAGAGTGCAGATATGTCTGTCTCCACCTCCAGCACTCTGGGTCTGGTTAAGAGATTGTTGTTGTGCTGGACTGTTGTCTGGGTCTGTGCTGACTGGAGTGTAATCACCTGCTGTTCCAGCTCCACCTGCCTTACCTCCAGCTGGGTGAATTTATCCTTCATTTCAATGAGAGGGTAGTACTCTGTGCTGGGAGGTTGACTTTCCGTTGGGGGTTGCTCGTCTGTGGGGTTATATAATGAAGAGGTCTGGTCTGACCCGCTCGGGGTGGGGGTATCTTTCTTAAGGGAGAGCTTATCCTGCTGGGCTAATTCTTTGATTATGTGAAAGTCCAGCTGAAACTGTTTGGGGTTGCCCTGTACCATTACTGTTCCAGACTTATAGAGATTTATATTAGCTGACTCAAGAGTCCTCATTGTCAAGTATCCTGAGTTTCCACCCCTCGTTAAAACCCCCTCTCTTAACAAAGGGGTAGTGTGCTAATATAGCACTGTGTCATGCCAGGGGATGGTTTGTGTGGAAGATGAGGTTGCTGATGTTCCCATTTTTGCAATAGTCAGCAGAAAGTGTCTGTTGATTTTCCATAAGGAGCTTCATTTTGTGATCTTTTCTTGCCTTATCATTCTTTACATACACAGGGTACTGTATTTTAATTACCTCTGAACAGCAGGAGGCAGCTTCTAAGGCATCTCCATTTGGTTCGAGTAGACTGTTTGACTCTCCTGCCATTGTTGGGCTAAAGGGCTTTGACATCTCTCACTTGACATGTCAGTGCTAATTGAAGCTGTATCAAGCTTGGCAGCCTTAATTTAGCTTTCAGTCCTTATAAAGTAATGTAATGTCTTTTTCTTCTTGCCTTTTGGAAATAAAATATAGCTTCAGATTAAACATTACTCACTCAGTTCCAGGTTGGATGGTGTTTTCAGGTTTCTGTTGTTTTCCAGAGCATTTCCTGTATAGCTCTGGAATAAAAATCCTTGGTAGTTGTAAGCTTTCCAGGTGATTCTGTAATTCTGTCCAAAATCAGGTTGTAGGTTTTGAGTTTTGATTTGGAGTGAAGGCTATGTTGTGGAGGGTAGCATCATGTAAATATTTATGACAAAAAAATCAAAGTTAATCTAACTCTAAATCTATCTTTTTTTTAAAGAAAATCTCTCGATCTATCTCTCTTTATTGCTGTCTCTTTCACTTTCACTCTCTCTACTCTCTATCTCTCTCTGGCTCTCCCTGTCTCTCTCACATTGACTCTCTACTCTCTATCTCTCTCTATTTTTTGTCTCTCTGACTTTCACTCTCTCTAAACTCTATCTCTCTCTCTTTCTTTCTGTCTCTCTCACTTTCACTCTCTCTGCTCTCTATCTCTCTAACTCTCTCTTTCTTTCTGTCTCTCTCTCTCTTTCCTTCTTTCTGTCTCTCTCTCTCTCTAGCTCTCTCTCTTTCTGTCTCTCTCACTTTCACTCTACTCTCTAGCTCTCTCTTGCTCTCTCTCTTTCTTTCTGTCTCTCTCACTTTCACTCTCTCTACTGGCTATCTCTCTCTATCTCTCTCTGGCTCTCTCTATTTCTTTCTGTCTCTCTCTAGCTCTCTCTTTCTTTCTGTTTCTCTCACTTTCACTCTCTATCTCTCTCTCTTTCTGTCTCTCTCACTTTCACTCTCTCTACCCTCTATCTCTATCTCTCTCTTTCTTTCTGTCTCTCTCACTTTCACTCTTTCTACTCTGTATCTCTCTCTCTTTCTGTCTCTCTCTCTAGCTCTCTTTCTCTTTTTCTGTCTCTCTCACTTTCTCTCCCTACTCTCTATCTCTCTCTTTCTGTCTCTCTCACTTTCACTCTTTATCTCCCTCTCTTTCTGTCTGTCTAACTTTCACTCTCTACTCTCTATCTCTCTCTAGCTCTCTCTTTTTTCTGTCTCTCACTTTCACTCTCTATCTCTTTCTTTCTTTCTGTGTCTCTCACTTTCACTCTCTCTACTCTCTATCTCTCTCTAGCTCTCTCTCTCTCTGTCTCTCTCACTTTCACTCTCTATCTCTCTCTAGCAGTCTCTCTTTCTGTCTGTCTAACTAACTTTCACTCTCTCTCTACTCTCTATCTCTCTCCAGCTCTCTCTCGTTCTTTCTGTCTCTCTCACTTTCACTCTCTCTACTCTCTATGTATGAATGTATGGAGCAGGTGAAAACAGAGTATTACTGTCATATGAGACGCTACAGAGACTATGGTGCAATTGAGAATAACGGCGTGTAGACAATTCATCACAGTTGTAAAAGATCAGATGGAGAGTAAGCAAACAAGATAATAACAGCGATGGTAGATTCAGCACCACTGAAGTGGACAGCGATGGTAGATTCAGCACCATTGAAGTGGACAGCGATGATAGATTCAGCACCACTGAAGAGAACAGCGGTGGTAGATTCAGCGAGAGTAGCAACTACCTGGGAGAAAGGGAGAAAGGAGACGAGGGCCTAGACTCAATAAGTTCAGCATTAACCGACGATTACCTACAAACTGCATAGCATTTAATTGTTTTTATTTAGGCGATGTCAGAGGTGTAACTGAGTTGGAGCTGTCAAATCGGTGAACGGCTGTGATCATTGTCACAAAACCACACCCTTCCCACCTGTGTTAGAAGTTGAGAAGGGGAAAGTGCAGGCGTTGTAGAAATAATGACACTCAAACAGAAAATCATTAAACAAAATAATAAGGATAATATGCTATGCAGTTGTCGGTTATTGTGGGTTAAGGTGGATCTGATTGAAGCACTAAAACTGTGACAAAGGATCAAGTGAACTTGGTGTTATAACAGAGAGCCAGGAAGCTATCTGAGACAGTATATAACTATGGGAGGAGAGATACCTGAGACAGTATGTAACTAAGGGAGGTTACTCCTACCGAAGGTGGCTCCTCTTCCTGTTCGGGCGATGCTCGGCGGTCGTCGTCACCGGTCTACTAGCTGCCACCGATGCCTTTTCTTTTTCTGTTGGTTTTGTCTAATTAGTTAACCTATTTCATGTTTAGGTTTTTTAGTTTGTCTATTTAAGCCGGTAGGCCCGCCTGGTCTTTGTGCGGGCTTGTTTTTCCCACTGTGTTATTGTGTGGTAGTGCGTCTCAGTTTTGGGTTTTCCTCCGGACTTGTTCAGTCCGGGTTTCGGGCGATCGTGTATGTGCGCCCAGTAGCTTGGCGCGTACGATTGTCCTGTGCATAAATAAAGCACTATTTCTGTACCTTCTGCCTCCTGCGCCTGACTCCGCACCCAATACGCCTACAGAAGCCCGCATTACAGAAGCCCGCACCACAGGAATGGAGAAAGCAGGAGCAGCGGCCACCCCCCTTCCATCGATGGAGGAATGCGTCCTCCACTATACCACCATCCTCCATCAGATTGGGTCTGCGATGGACCAGATGATGGAGAGAATGGACCAATGGGAGAGGAGTGGTCTCCCCATTTTACCTCCGGCTCCTCCGAGTCAACCTACTCCTCCGGCGGCGTCCGGCTCCAGTGCTCTTCGTCTTGCGCCCGCGAGGGAGTACGATGGAGCGGCAGCTGGGTGCCAGGGGTTTTTACTCCAGCTCGAGCTGTACCTGGCTACCGTGAGGCCGACTCCCTCGGGGGAGGAGAGTGTGAGCATCTTCGTCTCCTGCCTGACGGGTTGAGCTCTGGAGTGGGCCAACGCTGTCTGGAATGGCCCAGACTCACCCGCCGTTTCCGGAACGTATTCAACCACCCTCAAGAGGGCCGAGCGGCGGGTGAGCGACAATTCCACCTCAGGCAGGAGACAAGGAGCGTGCAGGACTTTGCGTTGGAGTTCCGGACCTTGGCCGCTGGGGCCGGGTGGAACAACAGGGCCCCGATCGACCACTACCGGTGCAGCCTCCGGGAGGGCGTCCGCAGGGAGCTAGCGTGTCGGGACGCCACTCTCTCACTCAACGAACTTATAGACATGTCAATCTGGCTGGACAATCCGCTAGCTGTCCGAGGGCGTTCAGAAAGGGTCCTGTCAGTTCCACCTCCTAACCCTCACACTCCCATTCCTATTGAGTTAGGGGGGGGGCGCTTTGAGGGGTACCGGAGGAGGAGGCTCCTCCTGCACCAGCTGTGGTCGGAGAGGACACACGGCCGACCGGTGCTGGATGAGTCCGTCTGGGAGTCGAGAGGGCAGGCAGAACACTTCTCGGTCACCCCAGGTGAGTCAGCAACAAACTCACCCAGAGCCCCCTGTTGGTCACATGTTTATAATAATTTTTTTCCTTGAATTTTCTCCCTCTTCCCAGCATAAGGGGCTAGTCGATTCAGGCGCAGCTGGGAACTTTATGTATCGCGGACTCGCCCATAAGCTGTGAATTCCGCTGGTGCTGATAGACCCCCCCTTCCCCGTGCACTCCTTAGATAGCCGACCATTAGGGTCAGGGCTGGTCAGGGAGGCCACGGTTCCACTGGACATGGTCAAGCAGGGGGATCACAGGGAGCGGACTAGTCTCTTCCTTATCGATTCACCTGCATTTCCAGTGGTGCTGGGGGTTCCCTGGCTGGCCAGTCACAATCCCAGGATTTCGTGGAGACAGGGGGTTCTCCAGGGGTGGTCAGGGGAGTGTTCAGGTAGGTTTATGGGAGTTTCCATCAGTGCCACGTCGGTGGAGAGTCCAGACCAGGTTTCCACTGTGTGCATTCCGATTTGGCTATCGCCTTCTATAAGAAGAGGGCGACTAAATTACCACCTCATCGGCAGGGGGATTGTGCGATAAACCTCCAGGTAAACGCCGCGCTTCCCAGAAGTCACTGGTACTCATTGTCACAGGAGGAGACGTTGGCTATGGAGACATATGTCACGGAATCTCTGGGACAGGGGTACATTCGGCCCTCCATTTCACCCTTCTCCTCAAGTTTCTTTTTTCTGAAGAAAAATGAGGGAGGACGGTGTCCGTGCATTGATTATAGAGGTCTCAATTCCTTCACAGTGTTTATCCGGGGTTTTGGCCAGGTACCTCACTGCTGAAGGACGGGCCGGTGCGTTTACGGTGATCGGCAGAGGCTGACAGAGCTTTCAATCGGTTGAAGGCGCTGTTCACTGATGCGCCCATGTTGGCGCACCAGGACCCCTCTTTAGTGATCATAGTGGAGGTGGACGGGTCCGAGGCTGGGGTGGGTGCCGTGCTATCACAGCGCTCGGGTATGCCACCGAAACTCTACCCCTGCGCTTTCTTTTCGAGGAAGCTCGGCTCTGCGGAGCGTAACTATGATGTGGGGGACCGGGAGTTGTTAGCTGTGGTAAAGTCCCTGAAGGTGTGGAGACACTGGCTTGAGGGGGCTAAGCACCCTTTCCTCATGTGGACTGACCACCGGAATCTGGAGTATATCCGGGCAGCTAGGAGACTGAATCCGCGTCAGGCAAGGTGGGCCATGTTCTTCACCCAATTTAGGTTTACCATCTCGTATAGACCAGGTTCCCTGAACACGAAGGCCAACGCGCCGTCCCGTCTTTATGACACGGAGGATCGGCCCATCGATCCTACTCCCATCCTTCCAGCTTTTAGGCTGGTGGCACCGGTGGTATGGGAGGTGGACGCGGACATTGAGCTGGCGTTACGTGTGGAACCTGCGCATCCACAATGTCCTACAGGTCGCAAGTACGTCCCGCATGGTGTCCGTAATCAACTGATTCGGTGGGCACACACACTACCCTCTTCGGGTCATCCTGGTGTGGCGAGGGGGAAGTACTGGTGGCCCACCTTGGCTAGGGACGTGAGGTTCTATGTCTCTTCCTGTTCGGTGTGCGCCCAGAGTAAGTCTCCTAGGCACCTTCCTAGAGGGAAGTTACAGTCCCTCCCTGTTCCACAACGGCCATGGTCTCAACTGTCGGTGGACTTCCTTACCGATCTTTCCCCATCTCAGGGGAACACCATGGTCCTGGTTGTTGTGGATCGGTTTTCTAAGTCCTGCCGTCTCCTCCCGTTGCCTGGTCTCTCTACGGCCCTACAGACTGTGGAGGCTCTATCTACCCACGTCTTCCGGCACTACGGGGTGCCGGAGGACATCGTCTCTGATTGGGGTCCCCACTTCACGTCCCGAGTGTGGAGTGCATTTATGTAGCGTCTGGGGGTCTCGGTCAGCTTGACCTCTGCTTATCACCTAGAGAGTAATGGGCAGGTGGAGAGAGTGAACCAGGAGGTGGGTAGGTTTCTGCGGTCGTATTGCCAGGACCGGCCAGGGGAGTGGTCAAGGTACGTCCCATGGGCGGTGTTGGCCCAGAACTCACTCCGCCACTCCTCCACGAACATGTCACCATTTCAATGCGTGTTGGGCTACCAGCCGGTTCTGGCGCCGTGGCATCAGAGTCAGACCGAGGCTCCTGCAGTGGAGGAGTGGGTGCAGCGCTCCAAGGAGACCTGGAGGGCCGTCCAGGAATCCCTCAAACAAGCCTGTAGATGGCAGAAGAGGAGCGCTGACCGCCACCACGTTCGTACCGGGGGACAGGGTCTGGCTCTCGACCCGAAACCTACCCCTCCGCTTGCCCTGCCGGAAGCTGGGGACGCAGTGTGTGGGGCACTTCAAAGTCCTGAGGAGGATAAACGAGGTGTGTTATCGATTACAACTCCCTTCCTATTATCGTATTCACCCCTTGTTTCATGTGTCTCTCCTCAGGCCGGTGGTAGCTGGTCCCCTGCAGAATGGTGAGGTGCCGGAGGTCCCTCCTCCCCCTCTGGACAACGAGACGCCGGGTACACAATACGTGCTGTTCTGGACTCGAGACACCGGGTGAGGGGCCTGCAGTACCTCGTGGACTGGGACGGGTACGGCCCGGGGGAGAGGTGCTGGGTACAGGTGGGGGACATCTTGGATCCGTCACTGTTGAGGGATTTCCATTGCCTCCATCCGAATCGCCCGATAGTATATAACTAAGAGAGGGGAGAATAGATACCTGAGACAGTATATAACTAAGGGAAGGAAGACTAGATACCTGAGACTGTATATAACTAAGGGATTAGGGACTAGATATCTGAGACAGTGAATAACTAAGGGAGGAGGGACTAGATACCTGAGACAGTATATAACTAAGGGAGGAGGGACTAGATATCGGAGACAGTATGTAACTAAGGGAGGGGAGACTAGTTACCTGAGACAGTACATAACTAAGGGAGGGAAGACTAGATACCTGAGACAGTATATAACTAAGGGAGGGAAGACTAGATACCTGAGACAGTATATAACTAAGGGAGGAGGGACTAGATATCGGAGACAGTATATAACTAAGAGAGGGGAGACTAGATACCTGAGACAGTATATAACTAAGGGAGGGGAGACTAGATACCTGAGACAGTATATAACTAAGGGAGGGAAGACTAGATACCTGAGACAGTATGTGACTAAGGGAGGGAAGACTAGATACCTGAGACAGTATGTAACTAAGGGAGGATGGACTAGATATCTGAGACAGTATTTAACTAAGGGAGGGAATACTAGACACCTGAGACAGTATGTGACTAAGGGAGGGAAGACTAGATACCTTAGACAGTATATAACTAAGGGAGGGAAGACTAGATACCTAAGACAGTATATAACTAAGAGAGAGGAGAATAGATACCTGAGACAGTATATAACTAAGGGAAGGAAGACTAGATACCTGACACAGTATATAACTAAGGGATTAGGGACTAGATATCTGAGACAGTGTATAACTAAGGGAGGAGGGACTAGATACCTGAGACAGTATATAACTAAGGGAGGAGGGACTAGATATCGGAGACAGTATATAACTAAGCGAGGGAAGACTAGATACCCGAGACGGTATATAACTAAGGGAGGGACGACTAGATACCTGAGACAGTAAATAACTAAGGGAGGGAAGACTAGACACCTGAGACAGTATGTGACTAAGGGAGGGAAGACTAGATACCTTAGACAGTATATAACTAAGGGAGGGAAGACTAGATACCTGAGACAGTATATAACTAAGAGAGGGGAGAATAGATACCTGAGACAGTATATAACTAAGGGAAGGAAGACTAGATACCTGAGACAGTTTATAACTAAGGGATTAGTGACTAGATATCTGAGACAGTGTATAACTAAGGGAGGAGGGACTAGATACCTGAGACAGTATATAACTAAGGGAGGAGGGACTAGATATCGGAGACAGTATATAACTAAGAGAGAGGAGACTAGATACCTGAGACAGTATGTAACTAAGGTAGGGGAGACTAGATACCTGAGACAGTATATAACTAAGGGAGGGAAGACTAGATACCTGAGACAGTATATAACTAAGGGAGGGAAGACTAGATACCTGAGACAGTATATAACTAAGGGATTAGGGACTAGATATCTGAGACAGTGTATAACTAAGGGAGGAGGGACTAGATACCTGAGACAGTATATAACTAAGGGAGGAGGGACTAGATATCGGAGACAGTATATAACTAAGAGAGGGGAGACTAGATACCTGAGACAGTATATAACTAAGGGAGGGAAGACTAGATACCTGAGACAGTATATAACTAAGGGAGGAGGGACTAGATATCTGAGACAGTATATAACTAAGGGAGGGACGACTAGATACCTGAGACAGTATATAACTAAGGGAGGGAAGACTAGATACGTGAGACAGTATATAACTAAGGGAGGAGGGACTAGATATCGGAGACAGTATATAACTAAGAGAGGGGAGAATAGATACCTGAGACAGTATATAACTAAGGGAAGGAAGACTAGATACCTGAGACTGTATATAACTAAGGGATTAGGGACTAGATATCTGAGACAGTGAATAACTAAGGGAGGAGGGACTAGATACCTGAGACAGTATATAACTAAGGGAGGAGGGACTAGATATCGGAGACAGTATGTGACTAAGGGAGGGGAGAATAGATACCTGAGACAGTACATAACTAAGGGAGGAGGGACTAGATACCTGAGACAGTATGTGACTAAGGGAGGGGAGAATAGATACCTGAGACAGTATGTAACTAAGGGAGGGGAGACTAGATACCTGAGACAGTATGTGACTAAGGGAGGGAAGACTAGATACCTGAGACAGTATGTAACTAAGGGAGGGGAGACTAGATAACTGAGACAGTATATAACTAAGGGAGAGGAGACTAGATACCTGAGACAGCATGTGACTAAGGGAGGGGAGACTAGATACTTGAGACAGTATAAAACTAAGAGCGGGGAGACTAGATACCTGAGACAGTATGTGACTAAGGGAGGGAAGACTAGATACCTGAGACAGTATGTAACTAAGGGAGGTGAGACTAGATACCTGAGACAGTATAAAACTAAGGGCGGGGAGACTAGATACCTGAGACAGTATGTAACTAAGGGAGGGAAGACTAGATACCTGAGACAGTATGTAACTAAGGGAGGGGAGACTAGATAGCTGAGACAGTATGTAACTAAGGGAGGAGAGACTAGATAGCTAGATACCTGAAACGGTGAGACAGTGGATGAAAGGAGCTTGGCGTTGCCATCTGTCTCTGTAGTAATTACTGCTCCGGGACTCTGCTGGGGCATTGCAGGTTCACTATGCTCTGCTCACACACACACACACACACACACACACACACACACACACACACACACACACACACACACACACACACACACACACACACACACACACACACACATTCTCCACCTCTCTCCAAACACACACGTACACGACAGTAGGTATTATCTGAGATTTCCATTCTAGCTAACTCCTGCCAGTTTTTCACATCATCCCTGGGATTCGAACCGGTTTAGTGACCCACCTCATAGTGTTCTGCTTCCTGTCCACATCGATGCCAAGGCTGCTTCCAGTGTGTGTGTGTGTGTGTGTGTGTGTGTGTGTGTGTGTGTGTGTGTGTGTGTGTGTGTGTGTGTGTGTGTGTGTGTGTGTGTGTGTGTGCGTGCGCGCGTGTTTGACCTGGCCAGACCTTGGTTGGACAGTACCATCTGTTTCTCTGGACAAAGAGGAATAATCTTTAAATCAAATACACTCCATACCCAGTAGCAGCCCTACAGTCAATGTTATAGGAGATACTCTGTACACTGAGATATACTGCTGAACAGAGATATACTGCTGAACAGAGATATACTGCTGAACAGAGATATACTGCTGAACAGAGATATATGAAGCTCATTTTACTGCCTGTACATACAATCTTAAATTGCTGATGGATACAAGATGTCCCTGTTTCTTTCTGTGAGCTTTATCTTTGTGATTTCAGTTGTTTATATCAAGGCCAAAGAATGAACAGAACGAGCATGTTAAACAGTAATATGCTATGATGAATTTGTTCTTTAACCAAGCACTCCTCCACAGTCAGTAACATATATAATAATCTATTTCTAGGCTTTCAGGTCTCCTGAACAACACCTCTAATTAAATACAAATAAACAGTGAAGAGATACTTGTCCCTATACAGCCTCTCACTCCTACACTCAGACATATTCTCCCAGACAGACACTAACCCATACAGGCAGACAGCCATTTCTGTTCACACACTGACACAGGGACCATTAATCATTAACACAGATACACCATCACCTCTACCACGTGATATGCAATATCCCACTGTCTGATCTGGCCATATTGTGTTTTTAGATATATGATGGTGTGTGTGTGTGTGTGTGTGTGTGTGTGTGTGTGTGTGTGTGTGTGTGTGTGTGTGTGTGTGTGTGTGTGTGTGTGTGTGTGTGTGTGTGTGTGTGTGTGTGTGTGTGTGTGTGTGTGTGTGTGTGTGCGTTCGTGTGTGTGTGGAATTACAAAATTGTAGTGCTCTATGGTGCTCCTAGTGTCTAATTCGTTTGGTGTTGTGTGAGAACATGTTCCCTGTGTGATCTGGTGTTGTCTCCTCTGTGGACCAGTATCTGACTCCAGGTCATTAATCTCCATGAAGGGAGAAGGGTGGAGAACAGGGAGGGCATGATGGAGAGATACTACCTCCTCACGTCATCACCACATCATCACCACATGTATTGTATAATCACTATCTAATACTGTACCAACACCACATGTATTATATCATCACTATCTAATACTGTACCAACACCACATGCATTATATCATCACTATCCAATACTGTACCACCACCACATGTATTATATCATCACTAATACTGTACCAACACCACATGTATTATATAATCACTATCTAATACTGTACCACCACCACATGTATTATATCATCACTATCTAATACTGTACCACCACCACATGTACTATATCATCACTAATACTGTACCACCACTACATGTATTATATAATCACTATCTAATACTGTACCACCACCACATGTATTATATCATCACTAATACTGTACCTCCACCAAATGTATTATATAATCACCATCTAATACTGTACCATCACCACATGTATTATATCATCACTATCTATTACTATACCACCACCACATGTATTATATCATCACTATCTAATACTGTACCACCACCACATGTATTTTATCATCACTATCTAATACTGTACCACCACCACATGTATTATATCATCCCTATCTAATACTGTACCACCACCACATGTATTATATCATCACTATCTAATACTGTACCACCACCACATGTATTATATCATCACTATCTAATACTGTACCACCACCACATGTATTATATCATCCCTATCTAATACTGTACCACCACCACATGTATTATATCATCACTATCTAATACTGTACCACCACCACATGTATTATATCATCACTATCTAATACTGTACAACCACCACCACATGTATTATATCATCACTATCTAATACTGTACCACCACCACCACATGTATTATATCATCACTATCTAATACTGTACCACCACCACATGTATTATATCATCCCTATCTAATACTGTACCACCACCACATGTATTTTATCATCACTATCTAATACTGTACCACCACCACATGTATTATATCATCCCTATCTAATACTGTACCACCATCACATGTATTATATCATCACTATCTAATACTGTACCACCACCACATGTCTTATATCATCACTATCTAATACTGTACCACCTCCACAAGTATTATATCATCACTCTCTAATATTGTACCACCACCAAGTACATGTTACATGTTTCTGATGATTTATACGTACTTTGGATGGTGCCCTCATTGATCGTGTCCCTGCTTATAAATATCTGAGCATCTGGATTGACGAAAAGCTAACAAAAAGAATGTTGATGAGTTAGTTAAGAAACTAGTAATTAAAATAGGCTTTGTCTATATGAACAGGTCCTGTATTTAGTTAGATAGCAGAAAACAAATAATTCAGTCAACATTCATTCTGATGTTTGACTATGGTGATTTCATCTATATGACTATGGCGATATAGTGTATATGAATGCAGCTGCCACCCAATTGAAGGCATTGGACGCAGTTTATCATTGCGCATACCACTTTATTTCAGGCGATAGGATCAGTACACATTGCATTTTGTATCAGAAAGTAGGCCGGCCCTCTTTGAAGTCTTGTAGATTGAAACATTGTGCTCTAATTGTATATAACTCTTGTTTAAGCTTCCACCATACTTTAGATCTTGGTTAACCTCTAGGTGTAGCTAGGACAGGACTCAGTGATGAAGGATTAGATTCATGGATGGATTTATTAGATCATAAAAAATACAGATACGGCCAAAACATAGCAAAACTAATAGCACATAATCAAGGGTAAAACTATAGTCGTGAATTGATCATTGATCAGACCTGTTGTTTCCCCCTCATCCTTTCTTTGTCTGTGGTCTTTACAGGCTCCTAAAACAGCGGGAGCCTTGGAAACAACAAACAAGAAGATGCCAGAGCTACTCTCACTGAGGAGCTGCTGTGAATGGAGATTATTGCTCTGCTCTTTCTGGGTTTCTGCTGCAGTTGTAGTGGATGGCTGAGTTAGCATCACAAAGGGAAATTGGCAGTGTCCCAAATTACACCCTACTCTCTTAAAAGAACACTCCTTTGGAACTATAGTAGTACTATAGAGGGAATAGGCTACCATTTGGGAAACAAACTTTTCCTTCCTGAGACTGGAAGAACTGTTGCCCTGGACACAGAAATACCCAAACTAGGGTTGCTGATTTCCTGGTTTTGGTGTTGGTTTGCTGATAGTTGCTTTATTAAGGAAAGTTTTACTTACTATGACTGTGAGATGTGGTTGTCGTGCCTAGCTACCTTAAAATGAAGGCACTAACTCTAAGTCACTCTGGATAACAGCATCTGCTAAAATACTTAAATGTAAATGGTTGCAAAATTACGGTAACATTTTTTTTTAAATTCCTGGTTTTCCAGACATCCTGGTTGGATGATTCCCTGGATCAGGAAGGAATAAGCAGGAAATACAGAACCCTCCAACCAGGACTGGAATGCCTGGTCAATTTAGGAGAGTTACCATAATTTTGCAACCCTTGTCTAAACGTACTGTCATGGTTGGGATGGCATGGGTTACTGTACTGTACATGATTAGAATCTCTGATGTTTAATCATCACATGAAAAGGAGAGCAGTAGATCTCTACGGTATAGCCTGAGTACCAGTCTCTTTAGCTAACAAACTTTGGCAATGACAAGGAGTGGAAAGTTAGCTAAACTTTGGCAGTGACAAGAAGTGACAAGGAGTGGAATGTTAGCTAAACTTTGGCAGTGACAAGGAGTGGAAAGTTAGCTAAACTTTGGCAGTGACAAGAAGTGACAAGGAGTGGAATGTTAGCTAAACTTTGGCAGTGACAAGAAGTGGAAAGTTAGCTAAACTTTGGCAGTGACAAGAAGTGACAAGGAGTGGAAAGTTAGCTAAACTTTGGCAGTGACAAGAAGTGACAAGGAGTGGAATGTTAGCTAAACTTTGGCAGTGACAATGAGTGGAAAGTTAGCTAAACTTTGGTAGTGACAAGAAGTGACAAGGAGTGGAATGTTAGCTAAACTTTGGCAGTGACAAGAAGTGACAAGGAGTGGAATGTTAGCTAAACTTTGGCAGTGACAAGGAGTGGAAAGTTAGCTAAACTTTGGCAGTGACAAGAAGTGACAGGGAGTGGAATGTTAGCTAAACTTTGGCAGTGACAAGAAGTGACAAGGAGTGGAATGTTAGCTAAACCTTGGCATTGACAAGAAGTGACAAGGAGTGGAATGTTAGCTAAACTTTGGCAGTGACAAGAAGTGACAAGGAGTGGAATGTTAGCTAAACTTTGGCAGTGACAAGGAGTGACAATGAGTGGAATGTTAGCTAAACTTTGGCAATGACAAGGAGTGACAAGGAGTGGAATGTTAGCTAAAGAGACTGGTACCCAGGCAATCTATGGTAAGAGTCTGACTGAAAGTAAACTCCTCACTACCATTTCTCTCTTCCTTCTCCAAATGAAGTACTGCCCCCTTCCAAACTTCTCAATTTCTGATTCGTCATCATTATTTGCACATATGCCACTCCAATAGCAGGAAGGTCAGCTCTGCATACCTGTTGTCTGAACACACAGTCCATCTGGGTGTGCTTTGCACGCTGTCCTCTCGGAAGCCATGTGTTCGATCTGGGTAGCAGCAGCTGAATAAAACAGGTCTGTGTCCCAAATCGCACCCAATATCCCTTGTGGTGCACTACTTTTGACCAAAGCCCTATGGAACTCATGTTAAAACTGGGCTCCACTTGCTCTAATAGCAAAAATGTATGAAGCCAAGAGTCTGACACACATAGTATGTGTCCCAAATGGAACCTAATTCCCTACATAGTGCATTAATACTACCTTATGAGCCCTGGTCAAAAGTAGTGCACTATAAAGGGAATGGAGTGCCATTTGGGATGCAGACATACACGTACGGCAGTTATACATTGGCATATTTTGCAACTGATGCCTCGAACGAGCAAATATTCTAACATAAACAAACGACAAGGCACAAACATATCTAGTTTGGTGCTAGAAACCGTCCAATATTTTCCTCACCTCATTTTCAAAGCCCCAGTTTCCACTGGGTATCTGACGGCGTCAGGTCTGCCAACAGATCTGTTGTTTGATACTCTATCTATCTGCCAACCAAACTGTTGGAGACATCTGTTGGCCTGAAATGTAAAATAGAGCCCAGTTTCATCACCCAGACTGAGAGAGAAGAAGAGAGGGAAGATGGGGAGAGAAAGAAAGAGACAGAGAGAGAAGAAGAGAGGGAGGATGGGGAGAGAAAGAAAGAAAGAAAGATGAACATGGACTCTTATCTATTCAAACAGTCATTATATAGATAAAGAGAAGAGGATTCACCTCACAGTGTGACAGTGTTTCACACAGATTTAAACGGTTCAGTAGAAGCTTTCTGCATGTCTCTGGAGTATATCACAGCGCTCTCATACACTAAGATATGTCCTATTGTTCATTAGTTGAGACTGTCTATGTATGAAAAGAGAAATGCTGAAAAGAAAATATAGGTTGCGTCCAAAATGGCATTCTATTCCCGATAGTGAACAACTTTAACCAGAACCCATATGGAAACGGGTGCCATTTGAAACACAGCCATTGAGAACTGCTGTTTTCAAAATATAAAATACAGGCCAGGTAGGAGAGCGTATGACACAACGCACCTACTTACCCAGCAGGCAGATACCGGAGAGAGAGAGAGACGACATTGTGAATCACTAATGATTGAGCCGAGGTGACAATTTGTTTGTTTTGGTCCTATCATTAAGCGATGGCACATTAGAATGACAGAACAGTGGTGGGGTTCCACGGGGGCTGGCTTCTGTTCTAACCATTCTACAGCTGTGTGCAGTAATGAAACACTATGGTAATGACAGCTCTGATGACTACTGAAAGGTCAAGCCTGAGGGTGAGCTTACTGCAGTTATATCTCTCAATTTACTGTTGTGTTTTCAAAACGCAGCACTATTAACACTACAATCTCTGTGAAAACAATCTGGCCCTCATCGCCAGGCATTGATTTTCCTCTAGCTGTGTCGTCGTTGGTTGGGCCATAAATTGATTTGAGCATTCAGAATGTAGTTAAATCAACTGCTGTTATGTCTCGTCTGTTCTTTATAAGCCGTGGTTCTGAATCAGACCGGGGATTTTAAATAGTAGACGAGACATCATGGCAGTTAATTTAATTATTTTCTGAATCCTGGTTTTCAAAAAGGAGATGGAATACAATGCTGATGTTCAATCAAACCCGGAATGTGACTTATCCACACTGCTGCACTACCACCCTACCAGTACATACTGAGTTCCAAATGGCATGCTATTTACTATAGTTCTTAATAGGGTGCCATTTTGGAGGTACAGTATATGCCATTTGACATTAAACCAATACAAAGCAAGGAAACTACCGTTGCACAGTACTAAGGGAGAGGGATGGGGCCTTAAGATTAGAAACAGCTAAATAGAGTTGGTGCTACAGTATATTGGATTCTGCGAGATAGAACCATACATACCCACTAATAGATTTCCTCTCAAACAGAGATATTGTGTACATGCTTCCATGAGGTCGCTCTCTTCAATGAATTGTAATAAAGGCCCAGTGCAGTCAAAAACTTGATTTCTTGTGTTTTATGTATATTTACACACTATGAGGTTGGAGTAATACTGTGAAATGGTGAAAATTATAAATAATACAGTTGTTGTTGAAAGGACCACCTGAAATTTCAGCCTGTTGTGGTGTAATGGAGTTTTGACCTGCCTGGTGACTTCAGGCAGTACATTAGTTAATAGACCAATAAGAAGTTCCAAACCTGCCAATATCAGCTAGTTTTCAGTTTCCCCCTCCCCACTCAGACCACTCCCAGACAGTCCTAGCAAAATTCTTGCTTGAGAAATTGCTTTTGCTAAGAAGCTATTTTTTAAATATTTTTTTTAACATGTTAAATGAAAACAATCACAGCAAGGTACTTAATTTGTATCCAGAAATGATTTGATATTCAGATAAAAACAGTTGTATTGTGCCTTTATGTGACCACAACTTCCTGACACATGCCAGATGAATACCTGGCCACATTCATGCAACCCCAAGGTACTACACCCTCTTCTGGCTCAGGTAAATAAATGTGTCTGTCTGCCTCTCTGTCTATCTGCCTCTCTGTCTGTCTGCCTCTCTGTCTGTCTGCCTCTCTGCCTGCCTGCCTCTCTGCCTGCCTACCTGCCTCCCTCACTACTTCACTGCCTTTCCAATCTCCCTGTCTCCCTGCATGGCCTGCATGTGGTGTGTGTGGTGTGTGGTGTGTGGTGTGTGCGTGTGTGTGTGTGTGTGTGTGTTACAGTGAAAGATAGAACCCATGGGGCTCCTTGCAGAGAGAGTTCTCCAGGAGGTGAATTGGCCTTGTGGCTTCACCATGCGGCAGCTGCCACACACACGCGCACACACGCATACACACACATGCACACACATACACACACACAACGCCGCAGGCTGCCTGTCCGCTCAGGATGAGGTCAGCCCCCCAAGGTGGAGAAGACCTTCTGCTGCTCACGTATCTGACAGCTACAACACACATACACACACACACACACACACACACACACACACACACACACACACACACACACACACACACACACACAGAGTCACACTCAGACTCTCAGCATGCCACATCTTCTTGCACGGATCTGTTCTGTACTGTCACATTGGGATTAAAATGGTGTATACATGCACAAACACAGGCTGTAACGCCTGACACACACACACACACACACACACACACACACACAC
This sequence comes from Oncorhynchus mykiss, assembly GCF_057628025.1. Classification (NCBI taxonomy): domain Eukaryota; kingdom Metazoa; phylum Chordata; class Actinopteri; order Salmoniformes; family Salmonidae; genus Oncorhynchus; species Oncorhynchus mykiss. The sequence continues at coordinate 79,310,853 of NC_143027.1, forward strand.
ACACACACACACACACACACACACACACACACACACACACACACACACACACACACACACACACACACAGAGAGAGAGAGAGAGAGAGAGAGAGAGAGAAGCATAACTGTCCCTATCCCATCCCACAGTGTGGTAAAGATGCAGGTGTAGATCTGTTCAGGGTTCATCACACAGGCTGTTTCACTCATTACATTAACACACACACACACACACACACGCACACACACACACAGAGAGAGAGAGAGAGAGAGAAGCATAACTGTCCCTATCCCATCCCACAGTGTGGTAAAGATGCAGGTGTAGATCTGTTCAGGGTTCATCACACAGGCTGTTTCACTCATTACATTAACACACACACACACACACACACGCACACACACACACACACACACAGAGAGAGAGAGAGAGAGAGAAGCATAACTGTCCCTATCCCATCCCAGTGTGGTAAAGATGCAGGTGTAGATCTGTTCAGGGTTCATCACACAGGCTGTTTCACTCATTACATTAACACACACACACACACACACACACACACACACACACACACACACACACACACACACACACACACACACACACACACACACACACACACACACACGCATACACACACACACACACACACACAAGCTGCGAGCCACAGGGAAACGCCCTCAGTATAGCAGCCCAGTAGACAGAGTAACACTGCCTTCTAGTGCAGGGAGAGGGAGGCTGTCTGATCACACCTTATCGTCATCATTCTACACTGAACTGAAATATAAAGGCAACATGCAACAATTTCTAAGGTTTTACTGAGCTACAGTTCATATAAGGAAATCAGTCAATCAAAATAAATAAATAAGGCCCTAAACTATGGATTTCACATGACTGAGAATGCAGATATGCATCTGTTGTTCACAAATATAATTTTTTTAAGGTAAGGGCATGGATCAGAAAACCAGTCAGTATCTGGTGTGACCATCATTTGCCTCATGCTGTGCTGCACATCTCCTTCACATAGAGTTGATCAGGATGTTTATTGTGACCTGTGGAATGTTGTCACACTCCTTTTCAATGGCTGTGAGAAGTTGCTGGACATTGGCGGGAACTGGAACACACTGTCGTACCCGTTGATCCAGAGCATCCTAAACATGCTCAATGGGTGACATGTCTGGTGAGTATGCAGGTCATGAAAGAACTGGAATATTTCAGCTTCCAGGAATGTGTACAGATCCTTGCGACATGGGGCTGTACAAGATGAAACATGAGGTGATGGTGGCGGATGAATGTCATGACAATGGGCCTCAGGATCTAATCACGGTATCTCTGTGCATTCAAACTGCCCAAATGTGTTTGTTGTCCCTAGTTTATTCCTGCCCATACCATAACCCCTCCACCACCATGGGGCACTCTGTTCACGTTGACATCAGCAAACGATAACACACACGTGGTCTGCTGTTGTGAGGCCGGTTGGACTTACTGCCAAATTCTCTAAAACAATGTTGGAAGCAGCATATGGTAGAGAAATTAACATTAAATTCTCTGGCAACAGCTCTGGTGGACATTCTTGAAGTCAGCATGACAATTGCATGTTCCCTCAAAACTTGAGACATTTGTGACATTGTGTTGTGTGACAAAACTACACATTTTACTGGCCTTTCTGAGATCTTTTGTTTCAGCTCGTGAAACATGGGACCAAAACTTTACAATCTGCGTTTTTATTTTTTGTTCATTATCGTTCGGTAGGTCTTTCGATCCATTTCTGATCTTTTTTCCCACTCAGATCAGATCTTTTGCCTAAAATTGGGTATAAAATCAGAATTGGGCAGCCTGTGTAAACCCACCCTAATGGAGGGAGTTCAATTAGGCTAAACGGGAGTGCACCAGCTATGGCCCGTCATGTGACCGGCAAAAGTGTTGAAATAGAAACGCCCTTCTCAAATCAAACAGTAATCTGAGCTGTCCGGTCATATTGTGAGCAGGGCCGCATGGTGCATCATTCAGAAACACATTATCTTGGTTAACCCAGAAGAAAAGTCTTGCGTAATTGATCAGATGCTCGATTAAGTTCTGGGTCCATATGTTTTAAGAGAAGAGATCGGAACCAGAATAAGAGCTCCGCCGTCAAGTTACGGGCTAAATGTCTCGTTCCCTTTCCAAATCGTGATTTGTCCAAAGCACCAAAACGCTCGTTATCTCACACATCCTGTTGTATCATGACAGATCTACGATATAATTTTTGTTGACGTAGTCTGTCCACAAGAGATTAAAAAACGTGTTTTCCATAAAATGTATGCTCAAATTTTCTAACTAGTTTTCCTTGGAAAGACAGATGAAGCACGTTGTGTTTTATCAAGATCAAACTAAACTTTTCCATGTGAAAACTTTGAATCCTAAATCAATACTCCACGTGCTTGACATCACTTTGTCAATACTCCACGACTTTACCATCAGCTTTAACGCCAGGAGGCATCCTGGTTTCCAGTGGTGTAAAGTACTAAAGTAAAACCACTTTAAAGTACTACTTAAGAAGTTCTTTGGGGTATCTGTACTTTACTATTCATATTTTTGACAACTTTTACTTTGTTACATTCCTTATGAAAATAATGCTTTCTACTCCATACATTTTCCCTGATACCCAAAAGTACTAGCTACATTTCTAATGCCTAGCAGGACAGAAGAATTGGCCAATTCACACACTTATCAAGAGAACATCCCTGGTCATCCCTACTGCCTCTGATCTGGCAGACTTACTAAACACAAATGCTTCTTTTGTCAATTATGTCTGAATGTTAGAGTGTGCCCCTGGCTATCCGTAAATTAAGAAAATAAGAAAATGGTGCCATCTGGTTTGATTAAAATATGGAATGTGAAATTATTTATACTTTTACTTTCGATACTTACGTATATTTAAAACCAAATACTTTTAGACTTTTACTCAAGTAGTATTTAACATGGTGACTTTCACTTTTACATGAATCATTTCCTATTAAGGTATCTTTACTTTTACTCAAGTTGGGTACTTTAGCCAACTCTGCTGGTATCAAAACAAATGCATTTACTTTTCACCAGGTGCAAACATTCATTGTAAACAGCATCTGTGTGCTAGCTTAAGTCACGGAACTTGCCTCAGACTGGGCTTGAACCAGGGCCCTCTGCCTCACCACACACATGACCACAAGCTTTAGTTCTAGTCCTACAGAGCTACAGGCTTTAGTTCTAGTCATACATAGCTACAGGCTTTAGTTCTAGTCCTGGAGAGCTACAGGCTTTAGTTCTAGTCATACAGAGGTAGAGGCTTAGTTCTAGTCCTGGAGAGCTACAGGCTTTAGTTCTAGTCCTTGAGAGCTACAGTTTTATTTCTAGTCCTACAGAACTACAGGCTTTAGTTCTAGTCCTTGAGAGCTACAGTCTTTAGTTCTAGTCCTGGAGAGCTACAGGCTTTAGTTCTAGTCATACAGAGCTAGAGGCCTTAGTTCTAGTTCTGGAGAGCTACAGGCTTTAGTTCTAGTCCTTGAGAGCTACAGTCTTTAGTTCTAGTCCTATGGAGCTACAGGCTTTAGTTCTAGTCATTCCGAGCTATAGTCTTTAGTTCTAGTCCTGGAGAGCTACAGTCTTTAGTTCTATTCATACAGAGCTAGAGGCTTTAGTTCTAGTCCTGGAGAGCTACAGTCTTTAGTTCTAGTCCTAAAGAGCTAGATGATTTACTTCTAGTCCTTGAGAGCTACAGTTTTAGTTCTAGTCCTTGAGAGCTAAGTCTTTAGTTCTAGTCCTACAGAGCTAGAGACTTTAGTCCTAGTCCTGGAGAGCTACAGTCTTTAGTTCTAGTCCTGGAGAGCTACAGTCTTTAGTTCTAGTCCTACAAAGCTACAGGCTTTAGTTCTAGTCCTGGAGAGCTACAGGCTTTAGTTCTAGTCATACAGAGCTAGAAGCTTTAGTTCTAGTCATACAGAGCTACAGGCTTTAGTTCTAGTATTGGAGAGCTACAGGCTTTAGTTCAAGTCCTACGGAGCTATAGTCCTTAGTTCTAGTCATACAGAGCTATAGTCATTAGTTCTAGTTCTGGAGACCTACAGGATTTAGTTATAGTCATACTGAGCTAGAGGCTTTAGTTCAAGTCATACAGAGCTACAGGCTTTAGTTCAAGTCCTACAAAGATATAGTCCTTAGTTCTAGTCATACAGAGCTATTGGCTTTAGTTCTAGTCATACAGAGCTACAGTCATTAGTTCTAGTCCTGGAGAGCTAAAGGATTTAGTTATAGTCATACAGAGCTAGAGGCTTTAGTTCAAGTCATACAGAGCTACAGTCTTTAGTTCTAGTCCTGGAGAGCTAGAGGCTATAGTTCTAGTCCTACAGAGCTACAGTCTTTAGTTCTAATCCTACAGAGCTAGAGGCTTTAGTTCTAGTCCTGGAGAGCTACAGGCTTTAGTTCTTGTCCTACAGAGCTATAGTCCTTAGTTCTAGTCATACAGAGCTACGGGCTTTAGTTATAGTCGTACAGAGCTACAGTCATTAGTTCTAGTCCTGGAGACCTACAGTCTTTAGCTCCAGTCCTGGAGAGCTACAGGATTTAGTTCTAGTCATACAGAGCTAGAGGCTTTAGTTCAAGTCATACAGAGCTACAGTCTTTAGTTCTAGCCCTGGAGAGCTAGAGGATTTAGTTCTAGTCCTACAGAGCTACAGTCTTTAGTTCTAGTCATACAGAGCTACAGTCTTTAGTTTTAGTCCTTGAGAGCTACAGTCTTTAGTTTTAGTCATACAGAGCTACAGGCTTTAGTTCTAGTCATACAGAGCTAGAGGCTTTAGTTCTAGTCCTACATAGCTATAGTCTTTAGTTATGGTCATACAGAGCTACAGTCATTAGTTCTAGTCCTGGAGAGCTACAGGCTTTAGTTCTAGTCCTTGAGAGCTACAGTCTTTAGTTCTAGTCCTGGAGAGCTACAGGCTTTAGTTCTAGTCATACAGAGCTAGAGGCCTTAGTTCTAGTTCTGGAGAGCTACAGGCTTTAGTTCTAGTCCTTGAGAGCTACAGTCTTTAGTTCTAGTCCTATGGAGCTACAGGCTTTAGTTCTAGTCATTCCGAGCTATAGTCTTTAGTTCTAGTCCTGGAGAGCTACAGTCTTTAGTTCTATTCATACAGAGCTAGAGGCTTTAGTTCTAGTCCTGGAGAGCTACAGTCTTTAGTTCTAGTCCTAAAGAGCTAGATGATTTACTTCTAGTCCTTGAGAGCTACAGTTTTAGTTCTAGTCCTTGAGAGCTAAGTCTTTAGTTCTAGTCCTACAGAGCTAGAGACTTTAGTCCTAGTCCTGGAGAGCTACAGTCTTTAGTTCTAGTCCTGGAGAGCTACAGTCTTTAGTTCTAGTCCTACAAAGCTACAGGCTTTAGTTCTAGTCCTGGAGAGCTACAGGCTTTAGTTCTAGTCATACAGAGCTAGAAGCTTTAGTTCTAGTCATACAGAGCTACAGGCTTTAGTTCTAGTATTGGAGAGCTACAGGCTTTAGTTCAAGTCCTACGGAGCTATAGTCCTTAGTTCTAGTCATACAGAGCTATAGTCATTAGTTCTAGTTCTGGAGACCTACAGGATTTAGTTATAGTCATACTGAGCTAGAGGCTTTAGTTCAAGTCATACAGAGCTACAGGCTTTAGTTCAAGTCCTACAAAGATATAGTCCTTAGTTCTAGTCATACAGAGCTATTGGCTTTAGTTCTAGTCATACAGAGCTACAGTCATTAGTTCTAGTCCTGGAGAGCTAAAGGATTTAGTTATAGTCATACAGAGCTAGAGGCTTTAGTTCAAGTCATACAGAGCTACAGTCTTTAGTTCTAGTCCTGGAGAGCTAGAGGCTATAGTTCTAGTCCTACAGAGCTACAGTCTTTAGTTCTAATCCTACAGAGCTAGAGGCTTTAGTTCTAGTCCTGGAGAGCTACAGGCTTTAGTTCTTGTCCTACAGAGCTATAGTCCTTAGTTCTAGTCATACAGAGCTACGGGCTTTAGTTATAGTCGTACAGAGCTACAGTCATTAGTTCTAGTCCTGGAGACCTACAGTCTTTAGCTCCAGTCCTGGAGAGCTACAGGATTTAGTTCTAGTCATACAGAGCTAGAGGCTTTAGTTCTAGTCCTACATAGCTATAGTCTTTAGTTATGGTCATACAGAGCTACAGTCATTAGTTCTAGTCCTGGAGAGCTACAGGCTTTAGTTCTAGTCTTTGAGAGCTACAGGCTTTAGTTCTAGTCCTACAGAGCTACAGGCTTTATTTCTTGTCCTGGAGGGCTACAGTCTTTAGTTCTAAACATACAGAGCTAGAGGCTTTAGTTCTAGTCCTTGAGAGCTACAGTTTTAGTTATAGTCCTACAAAGCTACAGGCTTTAGTTCTAGTCCTTGAGATGTAAAGTCTTTAGTTCTAGTCCTTGAGAGCTAGAGTCTTTAGTTCAAATCAAACAGAGGTAGAGGCTTTAGTTCTATTCCTGGAGAGCTATAGTTTTAGTTCTAGTCCTACAAAGATACATGCTTTATTTAGTTCTAGTCCTTTAGAGTTACAGTCTTTAGTTCTAGTCCTGGAGAGCTACATGATTTAGTTCTAGTCCTGGAGAGCTACAGTCTTTAGTTCTAGTCATACAGAGCTAGAGGCTTTAGTTCTAGTCCTTGAGAGCTACAGTTTTAGTTATAGTCCTACATAGATACATGCTTTATTTAGTTCTAGTCCTTTAGAGTTACAGTCTTTAGTTCTAGTCCTGGAGAGCTACATGATTTAGTTCTAGTCCTGGACACCTACAGGCTTTAGTTCTAGTCATACAGTGCTACAGTCTTTAGTTCTAGTCATACAGAGCTACAGGGTTTAGTTATAGTCCTGGCGAGCTACAGGCTTTAGTTCTAGTCATACAGAGCTATAGTCTTTAGTTCTTGTCCTGGAGAACTACAGTCTTTAGTTCTCGTCACACAGAGCTAGAGGCTTTAGTTCTAGTCCTGGAGAGCAACAGGCTTTAGTTCTAGTCCTAGAGAGCTACAGGCTTTAGTTCTAGTCGTGGAGAGCTACAGGCTTTAGGTCTAGTCCTGGAGAGCACAGGCTTTAGTTCTAGTCCTTGAGAGTTACAGTCTTTAGTTCTAGTCCTGGAGAGCTACATGATTTAGTTCTAGTCCTGGACACCTACAGGCTTTAGTTCTAGTCATACACTGCTACAGTCTTTAGTTCTTGTCATACAGAGCTATAGGGTTTAGTTATAGTCCTGGCGAGCTACAGGCTTTAGTTCTAGTCATACAGAGCTATAGTCTTTAGTTCTTGTCCTGGAGAACTACAGGCTTTAGTTCTAGTCCTATAGAGCTAGAGTCTTTAGTTCTAGTCCTACATAGCTAGAGTCTTTAGTTCTAGTCATACAGAGCTACAGGATTTAGTTCCAGTCCTACATAGCTATAGTCTTTAGTTCTAGTCATACAGAGCTACAGGATTTAGTTCTAGTCCTACATAGCTAAAGTCTTTAGTTCTAGTCATACAGTGCTAGAGGCTTTAGTTCTAGTCCTACAGAGCTAGAGGCTTTAGTTCTAGTCCTTGAGAGCTACAGTTTTATTTCTATTCCTACAAAGCTACAGGCTTTAGTTCTAGTTCTTGAGATCTACAGTCTTTAGATCTAGTCCTTGAGAGCTAGAGTCTTTAGTTCTAGTCCTGGAGAGCTTCAGGCTTTAGTTCTAGTACTGGAGAGCTACAGGCTTTAGTTCTAGTCATACAGAGCTCCAGGCTTTAGTTCTAGTCCTACAGAGCTACAGTCTTTAGTTCTAGTCCTTGAGAGCTACAGTTTTAGTTCTAGTCCCAGAAAGCTACAGGCTTTAGTTCTAGTCCTTGAGAGCTACAGTCTTTTGTTCAAATCAAACAGAGGTAGAGACTTTAACTCTAGTCCTTGAGAGCTATAGTTTTAGTTCTAGTCCTACAAAGATACTTAGTTCTAGTTCTTCTTTAGTTCTAGTCCTGGAGAGCTACATGATTTAGTTATAGTCCTGGACACATACAGGCTTTAGTTCTAGTCATACAGAGCTACAGTCTTTAGTTCTAGTCCTGGAGAGCTACAGGCTTTAGTTCTAGTACTGGAGCGCTACAGGCTTTAGTTCTAGTCATACAGAGCTATAGTCTTTAGTTCTAGTCCTGGAGAGCTACAGTCTTTAGTTCTCGTCATACAAGGCTAGAGGCTTTAGTTCTAGTCCTACACAGCTATAGTCTTTAGTTCTAGTCATACAGAGCTACAGTATTTAGTTCTAGTCCTACACAGCTATAGTCTTTAGTTCTAGTCATACAGAGCTACAGTATTTAGTTCTAGTCCTTGGGAGCGACAGTCTTTAGTTCTAGTCATACTGAGCTATAGGCTTTAGTTCCAGTCCTGGAGAGCTATGGTCTTTAGTTCTAGTCATACAGAGCTACAGAGTTTAGTTATAGTCCTACAGAGCTACATGCTTTAGTTCTAGTCATACAGAGCTACAGGCTTTAGTTCTAGTCATTCAGAGCTACAGTCTTTGGTTCTAGTCCTGGAGAGCTAAAGTCTTTAGCTCTAGTCCTGGAGAGCTAGAGGCTTTAGTTCTAGTCATACAGAGCTAGAGGCTTTAGATCTAGTCATACAGAGCTACAGGCTTTGGTTCTAGTCTTGGAGAGCTACAGGCTTTAGTTCTAGTCATACAGAGCTAGAGTCATTAGTTCTAGTCCTGGAGAGCTACAGGCTTTAGTTCTAGTCCTTTAAAGCTACAGTTTTAGTTCTAGTCCTACAGAGCTACGGGCTTTAGTTCTAGTCCTTGAGAGCTACAGTCTTTAGTTCTACTCCTGGAGAGCTACAGTCTTTAGTTCTAATCATACAGAGGTAGAGGCTTACGTTCTAGTCCTTGAGAGCTAATGTTTTAGTTATAGTCCTACAAAGCTACATGCTTTTGTTCTAGTCCTTGAGAGCTACAGTCTTTAGTTCTAGTCATACAGAGCTATAGTCTTTAGATCTAGTCCTGGAGAGCTACAGACTTTAGTTCTAGTCATACAGAGCTACAGGATTTAGTTCTAGTCCTACATAGCTATAGTCTTTAGTACTGGTCATACAGAGCTACAGTCTTTAGTTCTAGTCCTTGAGTGCTACAGTCTTTAGTTCTAGTCATACAGAGCTAAAGGCTTTAGTTCCAGTCCTGGAGAGCTATGGTCTTTAGTTCTAGTCATACAGAGCTACAGGCTTTAGTTCTAGTCCTGGAGAGCTACAGGCTTTAGTTCTAGTCATACAGAGCTAGAGGCTTTAGTTCTAGTCCTGGAGAGCTAAAGCTTTAGTTCTAGTCATATAGAGCTACAGGATTTAGTTCTAGTCCTACACAGCTATAGTCTTTAGTTCTAGTCATACAGAACTACAGTCTTTAGTTCTAGTCCTTGAGAGCTACAGTCTTTAGTTCTAGTCATACTGAGCTAAAGGCTTTAGTTCCAGTCCTGGAGAGCTACGGTCTTTAGTTCTAGTCATAAAGAGCTAAAGGCTTTAGTTCTAGTCATACTGAGCTACATGCTTTAGTTCTAGTCCTACAGAGCTCCATGCGTTAGTTCTAGTCATACAGAGCTACAGGCTTTAGTTCTAGTCATTCAGAGCTACAGTCTTTAGTTCTAGTCCTGGAGAGTTAAAGTCTTTAGCTCTAGTCCTGGAGAGCAAGCGGCTTTAGTTCTAGTCATACAGAGCTAGAGGCTTTAGTTCTAGTCATACAGAGCTACAGGCTTTGGTTCTAGTCTTGGAGAGCTACAGGCTTTAGTTCTAGTCCTACAGAGCTATAGTCCTTAGTTCTAGTCATACAGAGCTACAGGCTTTAGTTCTAGCCATACAGAGCTATAGTCATTAGTTCTAGTCCTGGAGAGCTACAGGCTTTAGTTCTAGTCCTTTAAAGCTACAGTTTTAGTTCTAGTCCTACAGAGCTACAGGCTTTAGTTCTAGTCCTTGAGAGCTACAGTCTTTAGTTCTACTCCTGGAGAGCTACAGTCTTTAGTTCTAATCATACAGAGGTAGACGCTTAGGTTCTAGTCCTTGAGAGCTAACGTGTTAGTTCTATTCCTACAAAGCTACATGCTTTTGTTCTAGTCCTTGAGAGCTACAGTCTTTAGTTCTAGTCATACAGAGCTACAGTCTTTAGTTCTAGTCCTGGGGAGCTACAGGCTTTAGTTCTAGTCATACAGAGCTAGAGGCTTTAGTTCTAGTCCTGGAGAGCTACAGGCTTTAGTTCTAGTCCTGGAGAGCTACAGGCTTTAGTTCTAGTCTTGTAGAGCTACAGGCTTTAGTTCTAGCCCTGGAGAGCTACAGGCTTAAGTTCTAGTCATACAGAGCTACAGTCTTTAGTTCTAGTCCTGGAGAGCTACAGTCTTTAGTTCTAGTCATACAGAGCTAAAGGATTTAGTTCTAGTCCTACATAGCTATAGTCTTTAGTTCTAGTCATACAGAGCTACAGTCTTTAGTTCTAGACCTTGAGAGATACAGTCTTTAGTTCTAGTCATACAGAGCTAGAGGCTTTAGTTCCAGTCCTGGAGAGCTACAGTCTTTAGTTTTAGTCATACAGAGCTACAGGCTTTAGTTCTAGTCATACAGAGCTACAGGATTTAGTTCTAGTCCTACAGAGCTACAGTCTTTAGTTCTAGTCATACAGAGCTACAGGCTTTAGTTCTAGTCATACAGAGCTACAGTCTTTAGTTCTAGTCCTGGAGAGCTAAAGTCTTTAGCTCTAGTTCTGGAGAGCTACAGGCTTTAGTTCTAGTCATACAGAGCTACAGGCTTTAGTTCTAGTCATACAGAGCTACATTCTTTAGTTCTAGTCTTGGAGAGCTACAGGCTTTAGTTCTAGTCCTACAGAGCTATAGTCCTTAGTTCTAGTCATACAGAGCTACAGGCTTTAGTTCTAGTAATACAGAGCTAGAGTCATTAGTTCTAGTCCTGGAGAGCTACAGGCTTTAGTTTTAGTCCTTTAAAGCTACAGTTTTAGTTCTAGTCCTACAGAGCTACAGGCTTTAGTTCTAGTCATTGAGAGCTACAGTCTTCAGTTCTACTCCTGGAGAGCTACAGTCTTTAGTTCTAGTCATACAGAGCTACAGGCTTTGGATCTAGTCCTACAGAGCTACAGTCTTTAGTTCTAGTCCTACAGAGCTAGATGATTTAGTTCTAGTCCTTGAGAGCTACAGTTTTAGTTCTAGTCCTACAAAGCTACAGGCTTTAGATCTAGTCCTACAGAGCTACAGTCTTTAGTTCTAGTCCTACAGAGCTAGAGGCTTTACTTCTAGTCCTTGAGAGCTATTGTTTTAGTTCTAGTCCTACAAAGCTACATGCTTTTGTTCTAGTCCTTGAGAGCTACAGTCTTTAGTTATAGTCCTGGAGAGCTACGGGATTTAGTTCTAGTCATACAGAGCTACAGGCTTTAGTTCTAGTCCTGGAGAGCTACAGTCTTTAGTTCTCGTCATACAGAGCTAGAGGCTTTAGTTCCAGTCCTGGAGAGTTACAGGCTTTAGTTCTAGTCCTGGAGAGTTAAAAGCTTTAGTTCTAGTCCTGCAGAGCTACAGGCTTTAGTTCTAGTCCTGGAGATCTACAGGCTTTAGTTCTAGTCCTGGAGAGCTACAGTCTTTAGTTCTAGTCCTATAGAGCTACAGGCTTCAGTTCTAGTCGTACAGAGCTAGAGTCTTTAGTTCTAGTCCTTGAGAGCTACAGTCTTCAGTTCTAGTCATACAGAGCTAGAGACTTTAGTTCTAGTCCTACAGAGCTAGAGGCTTTAGTTCTAGTCCTTGAGAGCTAGTTTTAGTTCTAGTCCTACAGAGCTACAGTCTTTAGTTATATTCCTGGAGAGCTACAGTCTTTAGTTCTAGTCCTGGAGATTTAGTCTTTAGTTCTAGTCCTTGAGAGCTACAGTCTTTAGTTCTAGTCCTGGAGAGCTACAGGATTTAGTTCTAGTCATACAGAGCTACAGTCTTTAGTTCTAGTCCTGGAGAGCTACAGTCTTTAGTTCTAGTCATACAGAGCTAGAGGCTTTAGTTCTAGTTCTGGAGAGCTACAGGCTTTAGTTCTAGTCCTTGAGAGCTACAGTCTTTAGTTCTAGTCCTATAGAGCTACAGGCTTTAGTTCTAGTCATTCCGAGCTATAGTCTTTAGTTCTAGTCCTGGAGAGCTACAGTCTTTAGTTCTATTCATACAGAGCTAGAGGCTTTAGTTCTAGTCCTGGAGAGCTACGGGCTTTATTTCTAGTCCTACAGAGCTACAGGCTTTAGTTCTATTCATACAGAGCTATAGGCTTTAGTTCTAGTCATACAGAGCTAGAGGCTTTAGTTCTAGTCCTGGAGAGCTACGGTCTTTAGTTCTAGTCATACAGAGCTACAGGCTTTAGTTCTAGTCCTGGAGAGCTACAGCCTTTAGTTCTAGTCCTTGAGAGCTACAGTCTTTAGTTCTAGTCATATAGAGCAAGAGGCATTAGTTATTAGTTATAGTCCTGGAGAGCTACAGTCTTTAGTTCTAGTCATACAGAGCTACAGGCTTTAATTCTAATCATACAGAGCTACAGACTTTAATTCAAGTCCTACAGATCTACAGGCTTTAATTCAAGTCCTGGTCCTCGAGAGTTACAGGGTGTGTGGGCTTATGACAACATCTTTGTATGACTACTAACAGCAGCCACAGCACAAAGCCCATCCTCGGTCACTCCAATCTTGCATCACTTCTCACACATTGAACTCTGAGAGTACTTTGTTCTACTGATTCCTAACTTTCCCAAATATGCCTAATGTGACATTCCCATCCATAGCAGGTCATATAATGAGATATGGCACCATATTCCCTATATAGTGCACTACTTTGTCCAGAGCTTATAGTGCACTATACAGGGAATAGGGTGCCATTTGAGATGCATTCATTAGATGCATTCATGCATAGATCCACATGATGAGCACAATAGAGATTTGTAATTCTAAATCCTTCTCTATGACATTTGCTCAGGGAATTCATTATGCATGCGGAATGCATTCGGAACTGCATATGCATGAGGCTGCAAAGCATTCTCTCCCGTGTCCTGTCAGTTCACTTCTGTCACACACATACACACAGAGACAGACAGACAGACAGACAGACAGACAGACAGACAGACAGACAGACAGACAGACAGACAGACAGACAGACAGACAGACAGACAGACAGACAGACAGACAAACAGACAGACAGACACGCATGCATAGGGGAGAGTGGGGTAAGTTGAGCCATTTTTTACATTCAGCATCACTCTGTCAAGAGAAATATAGTATTCTTTCTAACAAAGATATCTACATATATTTCAGGATGTTGTATATCCCTGGAAGTTTTGAAAAAATAGCTTGTCCAAAAAAGTGGTGTCTTTGCATAAGTGCATATAAGTGGACGCACATGGTATTTCGGCAACTTAAAAAATAAAACAACGTTATATCAGAGTTGTGCCTGTTGTCATAGAGATAGATAGAGGACTCATCATGGATATAGCCGGTTTTAGTACGGACATTGTCATTGAGGGCTTCCATCATTTTAAAATAGTCAACTGGGTGGGGATTCCTATGAGTTGGGAGCAATCAGCCAATGACGAAGAAAATGTACTGCTTTAAAATCGAGATGCCCATGCTGTCACAGACGCTATAATGGCACAGATACAAAGATGAGTGCTCTATCTGCCCTTTCAATGGCTAGAATGGTCCCACCTGATCTCACCTCCTCCTGCCTACCTTCCAGCAGTCACTTGACTATCTTGTCAATATAATAGACAATCTTTGATTCTCCCAAACAATGGGTGCATATTACACAGCTGTGGCGATTCTGTTGCAAACCGCTTACTCCAAATGCTCTTCAAAGTGACGTAAAAGCTGTTGGGTTCTTAAACGGATGTTGTAGTTCATTTTAATTGTATAGTTTCCACATGTTGCAATTTCAGTCTGAAAAGTCTGCAAAGTGTTTGGCACAAGCTGCACATCTATCCCGAGGCGCGTTCTCAGAGCATGCGCAGGCCAGCTGGCTGGAGTGTTTACGGACATTTTCAACCTCTTACTATATTAGCCTGTCATCCACACTTGCTTCAAGACAGCCACCATTGTTCCTGTACCCAAGCAAGCTAAGGTAACTGAACTAAATGACAATCGCCAAGTAGCACTCACTTCTGTCATCATGAAGTTCTTTGAAAGTCAAGGACCATATCACCACCATCATACCCGACACACTTGACCCACTACAATTTGCATACCACCCCAACAGATCCACAGACGGCGCAATCGCCGTTGCACTATCCCACCTGGACAAGAGGAATACCTATGTGAGAAGGCTGTTCATCAACTATAGTGCCCTCTAAACTCGTCACTAAATTCATGGCCTTGGGTCTCCACCCTGTGCAACTGGGTCCTAGATTTCCTGATGGGACGACCCCTGGTGGTGAGGGTAGGCAACAACACCTCCACCGTGATAGTCCTCAACACGGGGGTCCCCCAGGGGAGTGTGCTCAGCCCCCGTCCTGTACTCCCTTTTCACCCATGACTGTGTGGTCACGCATGACTCCAACTCTATTATAAAGTTTGCTGACGACATGACAGTGGTAGGCCTGATTACCAAGAACAACGACACAGCGTACAGGGAGGAGGTTAGAGCCCTGGCGGAGTGGTGCCAGGAAAATAACCTCTCCTTCAATGTCAACAAAACTAAGGAGCTGATCGTGGACTACTGGACTACTGGAGACAGAAGGGGGAGCACAGAAGGGGGAGCACCCCCCCCCATCCTCATCCATCAACATCAGAAGCCTCCTCCCTAAGTTTGTTTTACTCACTGCTCTAGCACACTCTGCTAATCCTGATGTCCTTGCTGTGTCTGAATCCTGGCTCAGGAAGGCCACCAAAAATTCAGAGATTTCCATACCCAACTATAACATCTTCCGTCAAGATAGAACTGCCAAAGGGGGAGGAGTTGCAGTCTACTGCAGAGATAGCCTGCAAAGTAATGTCATACTTTCCAGGTCCATACCCAAACAGTTCGAACTACTAATCTTGAAAATTACTCTCTCCAGAAATAAGTCTCTCACTGTTGCCGCCTGCTACCGACCACGCTCAGCTCCCAGCTGTGCCCTGGACACCATTTGTGAATTGATCGCCCCCCATCTAGCTTCAGAGTTTGTTCTGTTAGGTGACCTAAACTGGGATATGCTTAACACCCCGGCAGTCCTACAATCTAAGCTAGATGCCCTCAATCTCACACAAATCATCAAGGAACCCACCAGGTACAACCCTAACTCTGTAAACAAGGGCACCCTCATAGACGTCATCCTGACCAACTGGCCCTCCAAATACACCTCCGCTGTCTTCAACCAGGATCTCAGCGATCACTGCCTCATTGCCTGTATCCGCTACGGAGCCGCAGTCAAACGACCACCCCTCATCACTGTCAAACGCTCCCTAAAACACTTCTGTGAGCAGGCCTTTCTAATCGACCTGGCCCGGGTATCCTGGAAGGACATTGACCTCATCCCGTCAGTTGAGGATGCCTGGTCATTCTTTAAAAGTAACTTCCTCACCAGTTTAGATAAGCATGCTCCGTTCAAAAAATGCAGAACTAAGAACAGATACAGCCCTTGGTTCACCCCAGACCTGACTGCCCTCGACCAGCACAAAAACATCCTGTGGCGGACTGCAATAGCATCGAATAGTCCCCGTGATATGCAACTGTTCAGGGAAGTCCGGAACCAATACACGCAGTCAGTCAGGAAAGCTAAGGCCAGCTTCTTCAGGCAGAAGTTTGCATCCTGTAGCTCCAACTCCAAAAAGTTCTGGGACACTGTGAAGTCAATGGAGAACAAGAGCACCTCCTCCCAGCTGCCCACTGCACTGAGGCTAGGTAACACGGTCACCACCGATAAATCCATGATTATCGAAAACTTCAATAAGCATTTCTCAACGGCTGGCCATGCCTTCCGCCTGGCTACTTCAACCTCGGCCAACAGCCCCGCCCCCCCCGCTGCTCCTCGCCCAAGCCTCTCCAGGTTCTCCTTTACCCAAATCCAGATAGCAGATGTTCTGAAAGAGCTGCAAAACCTGGACCCGTACAAATCAGCTGGGCTTGACAATCTGGACCCTCTATTTCTGAAACTATCCGCCACCATTGTCGCAACCCCTATTACCAGCCTGTTCAACCTCTCTTTCATATCGTCTGAGATCCCCAAGGATTGGAAAGCGGCCGCAGTCATCCCCCTCTTCAAAGGGGGAGACACCCTGGACCCAAACTGTTACAGACCTATATCCATCCTGCCCTGCCTATCTAAGGTCTTCGACAGCCAAGTCAACAAACAGGTCACTGACCATCTCGAATCCCACTGTACCTTCTCCGCTGTGCAATCTGGTTTCCGAGCCGGTCACGGGTGCACCTCAGCCACACTCAAGGTACTAAACGATATCATAACCGCCATCGATAAAAGACAGTACTGTGCAGCCGTCTTCATCGACCTTGCCAAGGCTTTCGACTCTGTCAATCACCATATTCTTATCGGCAGACTCAGTAGCCTCGGTTTTTCGGATGACTGCCTTGCCTGGTTCACCAATTACTTTGCAGACAGAGTTCAGTGTGTCAAATCGGAGGGCATGCTGTCCGGTCCTCTGGCAGTCTCTATGGGGGTGCCACAGGGTTCAATTCTCGGGCCGACTCTTTTCTCTGTATACATCAATGATGTTGCTCTTGCTGCGGGCGATTCCCTGATCCACCTCTACGCAGACGACACCATTCTATATACTTTCGGCCCGTCATTGGACACTGTGCTATCTAACCTCCAAACAAGCTTCAATGCCATACAACACTCCTTCCGTGGCCTCCAACTGCTCTTAAACGCTAGTAAAACCAAATGCATGCTTTTCAACCGATCGCTGCCTGCACCCGCATGCCCGCCTAGCATCACCACCCTGGATGGTTCCGACCTAGAATATGTGGACATCTATAAGTACCTAGGTGTCTGGCTAGACTGCAAACTCTCCTTCCAGACTCATATCAAACATCTCCAATCGAAAATCAAATCAAGAGTCGGCTTTCTATTCCGCAACAAAGCCTCCTTCACTCACGCCGCCAAGCTTACCCTAGTAAAACTGACTATCCTACCGATCCTCGATTTCGGCGATGTCACCTACAAAATGGCTTCCAACACTCTACTCAGCAAACTGGATGCAGTCTATCACAGTGCCATCCGTTTTGTCACTAAAGCACCTTATACCACCCACCACTGCGACTTGAATGCTCTAGTCGGCTGGCCCTCGCTACATATTCGTCGCCAGACCCACTGGCTCCAGGTCATCTACAAGTCCATGCTAGGTAAAGCTCCGCCTTATCTCAGCTCACTGGTCACGATGGCAACACCCATCCGTAGCACGCGCTCCAGCAGGTGTATCTCACTGATCATCCCTAAAGCCAACACCTCATTTGGCCGCCTTTCGTTCCAGTACTCTGCTGCCTGTGACTGGAACGAATTGCAAAAATCGCTGAAGTTGGAGACTTTTATCTCCCTCACCAACTTCAAACATCAGCTATCTGAGCAGCTAACCGATCGCTGCAGCTGTACATAGTCCATTGGTAAATAGCCCACCCATTTTCACCTACCTCATCCCCATACTGTTTTTATTTATTTACTTTTCTGCTCTTTTGCACACCAATATCTCTACCTGTACATGACCATCTGATCATTTATCACTCCAGTGTTAATCTGCAAAATTGTAATTATTCGCCTACCTCATGCCTTTTGCACACATTGTATATAGACTCCCCCTTTGTTTTCTACTGTGTTATTGACTTGTTAATTGTTTACTCCATGTGTAACTCTGTGTTGTCTGCTCATACTGCTATGCTTTATCTTGGCCAGGTCGCAGTTGCAAATGAGAACTTGTTCTCAACTAGCCTACCTGGTTAAATAAAGGTGAAATAAAAAAAAATAAAAAAAATTGACGGGGCCACAATGAATAGGGTCAAAAGCTTAAAGTTCCTCGGCGTGCACATCATTGAGGACCTGAAATGGTCTCACCACACCAACACCGTGGTGAAGAAGACGCAACAGCACCTCTACAACCTCAGACGGCTGAATAAGTTCAGCATGACCCATAAGACCTTCGCAAACTTCTACAGACACCATTGAGAGCATTCTGTCTGGCTGCATCACCACCTGGTTCGTGCCAAACACACAGGTAGTCTAGTGGTTGGAGCATTGGACTAGTAACCGAAAGGTTGCAAGAGCGAATCCCTGAGCTGACAAGGTAAAACTCTGTTGTTCTTCCCCTGAACAAGACAGTTAATCCACTGTTCCTAGGCTGTCATTGAAAATAAGAATTTGTTCTTAACTGAATTGCCTAGTTAAATAAAGATAAAATATATAAATAAAAAGACACAGGAAGCTGCTGAGGGGAGGATGGCTCATAATAATGACCGGAATGAAGAAAATGTTATGGAATCACACACCTGGAAACCATTCCACTTTTTCCGCTCTGATCATTGCCACGAGCCCGTTCTCCCCAATTAAGGTGCCACCAACCTCCTGCAGTGTCAAAGGAAGGCCAATAATATAAT
This sequence comes from Oncorhynchus mykiss, assembly GCF_057628025.1. Classification (NCBI taxonomy): domain Eukaryota; kingdom Metazoa; phylum Chordata; class Actinopteri; order Salmoniformes; family Salmonidae; genus Oncorhynchus; species Oncorhynchus mykiss. Next base: position 79,329,378 of record NC_143027.1, read on the forward strand.
CAAGGACCTCAGTTACCCCAGCTAAGGACTGTTTACTTCAGCTACTGTCTAGGTGCCTCAGTGCCAAGACCAAAAGACAAAAACACTTCTATTACCAGTCCATCACACGGAGTATTTAAATACTGTATTCCTGACATAGCTCATTCTAATATTTATACTACCATACTTTGTAACATCGAGAGCATCCTGTCTGCTTGCATCACTGTCTGGTACGGGAATTGCTCGGCCTCTGACCGCTAGGCACTGCAGAGGGTAGTGCGTACGGCACAGTACATCACTGGGGCTAAGCTGCCTGCCATCCAGGACCTCAACACCAGGCGGTGTCAGAGGAAGGCCCTAAAAATGGTCAAAGATCCCAGCCACCCCAGTCATAGACTGTTCTCTCTACTACCCATGGCAAGCGGTACCGGAGTGCCAAGTCTAGGACAAAAAGGCTTCTCAACAGTTTTCACCCCCAAGTCATAAGACTCTTGAACAGGCAATCAAATGGCTACCTGGACTATTTGCATTGTGTGCCACCCCCAACCCCTCTTTTTACGCTGCTGCTACTCTCTGTTTATCATATATGCATAGTCACTTTAACTATGCATTCATGTACATACTACCTCAATTGGGTCGACCAACCAGTGCTCCCGCACATTGGCTAACCGGGCTATCTGCATTGTGTCCCGCCACCCCCAAATCGCCAAACCCTCTTTTACGCTACTGTTACTCTCTGTTCATCATATATGCAGTCACTTTAACCATATCTACATGTACATACTACCTCAATCAGCCTGACTAACCGGTGTCTGTATGTAGCCTCGCTACTTTTATAGCCTCGCTACTGTATATAGCCTGTCTTTTTACTGTTGTTTTATTTCTTGACTTACCCATTGTTCCCTTAATACATTTTTTGCACGATTGGTTAGAGCCTGCAAGTAAGCATTTCTGAGTACGGTCTACCTACACCTGTTCTGCGCACATGACAAATAAACTTTGATTTGTTGAACAGCTTCTAATCCAAGTCGATCAGACTGTTGAACAGCCATCACTGTCCTTCTTCTACCAGGTGATGCACCCTCACAAAACACACACACAAGCTATCACACACACACACACCTCATACTCACTCACACAGCCAATACTGCTATACCATTTCATAGAGATATTGAACCACTGGACACTTCCTGTTTCACACTGAGTATTTAAATACTGTATTCCTGACATAGCTCATTCTAATATTTATACTACCATACTTTGTATTTAGTTACATTGTTTATACACACTGCATATTTATTTATATACTGTATTCTTGACATAGCTAATTAATATACAGTATATACTGCTGTACATGTCATTCTTAGTATATATTGTGTTGTTGTCAGTGTCCATATGTATAGATTGCATTTCGATTACTTTTACAGCGCTATTTGGGTTGTTAATGGGTTTCGTCCCGACGTTCTTGATTATTATTATTTACATTTTAATTATTTGTGTACTTGTTTGACATTTGACTACATTGTTAGAAGCTATTCACGTGAGCATTTCGCTGCACCCACCATAACATCTGCTAAACTGTGTATGCGACCGGTACACTTTGATTTGATTCTTCCGTGTAAACTTCCGAAGTTTACGGAAGTTCGCGGTGTCGCTTCCAACTTCTTCCAGCCGCTTATTCTTTTTGAAGAGAGACATGACTGAACTAGAAGTTCCGTTTAAGAAAAAAAAGAACTCAATCGCGTTTGGAGTGAATGGTTTGTGTTGCAAGGCTAAACTTTTTGCAATATAATAGGTTTAATGAATACATCCCTGGGAAAATGAGAGAGGCGCATGGTCGTTTGAATGTACAAGATGATACTCTCAAACTGGTGATTTGCTGTAGAAATAAACCGTTTTTTTAGGTAAAATAAGCAACGTAATGACATTTATTCTAAGTATAATGTAAAGAAGCACTATTGATAACAACACATAAAAATGTGACCGCTCATCTGAACAAGGATAGGCTTAAATTGGCAACTTGAAATAAACGCGAGATACGAGATATCAATCGCGAGCATGTATCAATCAATTTAAATGCAATTCAATTCAAGGGCTTTATTGGCATGGGAACATGTGTTAACATTGCCAAAGCAAGTGAGGTAGATAATATATAAAGTGAATATATAAAGTGAAATAAACAATAAAAATTAACAGTAAACATTACACATACAGATGTTTCAAAACAATAAAGACATTACAAATGTCATATTATATATATATACAGTGTTTTAACAATGTACAAATGGTTAAAGGACACAAGATAAAATAAATAAGCATAAATATGGGTTGTATTTACAATGGTGTTTGTTCTTCACTGGTTGCCCTTTTCCAGGTCACAAATCTTGCTGCTGTGATGGCACACTGTGGAATTTCACCCAGTAGATATGGGAGTTTATCAAAATTGGATTTGTTTTCGAATTGTTTGTGGATCTGTGTAATCTGAGGGAAATATGTCTCTCTAATATGGTCATACATTGGGCAGGAGGTTAGGAAGTGCAGCTCAGTTTCCACCTCATTTTGTGGGCAGTGAGCACATAGCCTGTCTTCTCTTGAGAGCCATGTCTGCCTACGGCGGCCTTTCTCAATAGCAAGGCTATGCTCACTGAGTCTGTACATAGTCAAAGCTTTCTTCCATTTTGGGTCAGTCACAGTGGTCAGGTATTCTGCCGCTGTGTACTCTCTGTTTAGGGCCAAATAGCATTCTAGTTTGCTCTGTTTTTTTGTTAATTCTTTCCAATGTGTCAAGTAATTATCTTTTTGTTTTCTCGTGATTTGGTTGGGTCTAATTGTGCTGCTGTCCTGGGGCTCTTTAGGGTGTGTTTGTGTTTGCGAACAGAGCCCCAGGACCAGCTTGCTTAGGGGATTCTTCTCCAGGTTCATCTCTCTGTAGGTGATGGCTTTGTTATGGAAGGTTTGGGAATCGCTTCCTTTTAGGTGGTTATAGAATTTAACGGCTATTTTCTGGATTTTGATAATTAGTGGGTATCGACCTAATTCTGCTCTGCATGCATTATTTGGTGTTCTACGTTGTACACGGAGGATATTTTTTTATATATATTTATTTTTCCATCAGTTTGTATAGCAGACCCTCATGCCAAATTGAGTCGAAGGCTTTTTTGAAATCAACAAAGCATGAGAAGACTGCCTTCGTTTTGGTTTGTTTGGTTGTCAATTAGGGTGTGCAGGGTGAATACATGGTCTGTTGTACGGTAATTAGGTAAAAAGCCTATTTGACATTTGCTCAGTACATTGATCATCACATTGCTGAATCTCAGATCGCCAATACTGGCCTACTACTAGCTTATTTACTTAATATCATCAAACATTCTACAACTGTGACAAACGCACTCAACACAACTAATCAGGGCCCGGTTTTCCAAAAGCATCCACAGGATGCTATGGTTCTAACAATGAATTTAGCGTTAGCCTTCAGATGCTTTTGGGAAACCGGGCCCAGGTCATACTATCCTATCCCCAGTCCAGGTTGTGTGTGGCAGTTGCAGTAGAAAGACACCTGATGGCAGCACTGACCTGCAGTAAGGCCAAACCAGCTCTACATGGAGAAAAGAGGCAGAGGAGTGTATAGTGCTGAGGTGTGCCACCAGATGGTGCTGTGACATCATGGAAATTTAAAGATTCCTTTCACTGATTGGCTGCTTCTGGTGGGATAAGAGAAGGATTGATCGAGTCTCCCCGCATACTGATCTGTTATGTGTTTTTCCTTCTATTGGTTATGGTTAGGTGTTTGGAGGGAGTGAACTTATCATAAATCTGTATACAGACAACTCACCTTCTGGAGTGTTTCAGGGCTCTCCAACGCTGTTCCTGGAGAGTAGGTTTTCACTCCAACCCTAATCTAGCGCACCTGATTCTAATAATGAGCGGGTTGATAAATTGAATTGGGTTAGTTACAACTGGGGTTGGATTGAAAACCTACAGGAGGGTAGGTGTCCAGGAACATGGTTGGAGAGCCATGGTTTAGATGTGCATAAGACAACTAACCCTTCAGCTGCTCAGGGAACAGCTCACTGTCATCAGCCACAAGAGCACCAGCTGGGGGACAGGTGGGCCAAGACCCCTTTAACACACACCCCCCCACACACACACACACACACACACACACACACACACACACACACACACACACACTCCCCCACAGAGCAGGTAAAGCCTGAGCAGGTCTTTTATTAGAGGACAAGGCAGCTTGTCACAGCATCACAACCAGACAAAGAGAGAACAGGGCTGATGGGTCAAACACACACACACACACACTTACAGGGGCCTCCCCATCTGTACCTGCCTGTGGGTCTTTGTGTCTCTCAGCACGGGGTAGATGTTGGAGAGAGAGATGAGGGGGGAGAAGAGGGATTGTGAGAGAGAGAAAGGAGAAAAAAATATTATGCTACCACAAACTTCTCAGCTGTGTGTGTTTGTCTGTGTTTGTGGGAGTGTTTGTCTGTGTGTGTGGGTGCTGGCTGGTGCAGAGCGGTCGGTTGGTTGGGCCTCCTGTGACAGAGGGTTTTATTGGAGCTCAGTGAGGCAGATAGAACATGTTTGACTCTGTATTGATTAAGCATTGTCTTTGCATGAGAGAGTGTCAAAAGGCAGGGTGAGTGTAGTGTGTTTGACAGACTGACTCCTCATCATGATGTTCTCATTTAAAACTGTTGAGTGTGTGTGTGTGTGTGTGTGTGTGTGTGTGTGTGTGTGTGTGTGTGTGTGTGTGTGTGGTTCTATTCATGTGTACATGCCTGAGTCCATGTGTGCATGCATCTTTGCATCAGTGGCGTTCATATGTGTGCATGTTCATTCATGTGTGCCTGTGTGTGTGTGCATGTCTGTGTCTGTTCGTCCATGCATGTGTGTATTTACAGTCCCTCCATCTGTGTGATGTGGATAGTGGCCACTTGTTGACTTATGACAGGCTATAACTTTCTGCCTCTTATCAACAGTCGGACAGTAAATAGTGATTAAATAGCGTGTAATGCAGTGTAAATACTGTCTAAATGGTGTGTAATAATCCCTAAATGTTACTATGATAAGAGTTAATATGTGATTGGGTGAATTGGCCATCTATTAGGAGAACTGAAGTAAAACCCTGGGAACAGTGGAGGACATGTGTTGTCTACCTGATTCTCCTGTAGTCTTACACCTGGAATAAGTTCCAACAGGTGTAACTGGCCTGAGCTGTATTAGGTGCAGCTGTTGTTGTGTTGGTTTACAGGAATCTATTTATTCCCCTTCCATCGCTGTCAGTGAAATTGCATGGTACTACAGTACAAGACCAGTCAGTATGACAGTACACTCTTAGAAATAAAAGACCAGTCATTATGACAGTACTCTCTTAGAAATAAAAGACCAGTCAGTATGCCGGTACTCTCTTAGAAATAAAAGACCAGTCAGTATAACGGTACTCTCTTAGAAATAAAAGACCAGTCAGTATGACAGTACTCTCTTAGAAATAAAAGACCAGTCAGTATGATGGTACTCTCTTAGAAATAAAAGACCAGTCAGTATAACGGTACTCTCTTAGAAATAAAAGACCAGTCAGTATGACAGTACACTCTTAGAAATAAAAGACCAGTCAGTATGACAGTACTCTCTTAGAAATAAAAGACCAGTCAGTATGACAGTACTCTCTTAGAAATAAAAGACCAGTCAGTATGACAGTACTCTCTTAGAAATAAAAGACCAGTCAGTATGACAGTACTCTCTTAGAAATAAAAGACCAGTCAGCATGACAGTACTCTCTTAGAAATAAAATACCAGTCAGTATGACAGTACTCTCTTAGAAATAAAAGACCAGTCAGTATGACAGTACTCTCTTAGAAATAAAAGACCAGTCAGCATGACAGTACTCTCTTAGAAATAAAATACCAGTCAGTATGACAGTACTCTCTTAGAAATAAAATACCAGTCAGTATGACAGTACTCTCTTAGAAATAAAAGACCAGTCAGTATGATGGTACTCTCTTAGAAATAAAAGACCAGTCAGTATGACAGTACTCTCTTAGAAATAAAAGACCAGTCAGCATGACAGTACTCTCTTAGAAATAAAATACCAGTCAGTATGACAGTACTCTCTTAGAAATAAAAGACCAGTCAGTATGACGGTACTCTCTTAGAAATAAAAGACCAGTCAGTATGACAGTACTCTCTTAGAAATAAAAGACCAGTCAGTATGACGGTACTCTCTTAGAAATAAAAGACCAGTCAGTATGACAGTACTCTCTTAGAAATAAAAGACCAGTCAGTATGACAGTACTCTCTTAGAAATAAAAGTGCTGTCTAGAACCTAAAAGGGTTCTTAAGCTGTCCCTATAGGAGAAGCCTTTAAAGAACCCTTTTGGTTCCAGGTAGAACCCTTTTGGGTTCCATGTATGACCCTTTCCACAGAAGGTTCTACACGGAACCCAAAAGGGTTCTCCCTGGAACCAAAAACGGTTTTCCCTGAAACCAAAAAGAGTCCTATGGGGGTTCTCTATACACTTCGCCTAGTGTTTGGAGGGATGGTTAGAAACGTGGTTAATAGAACTCAGGCAGTAGAGATCACACAGTAGCAGAAACACACACACCACACAGCGCTAAAGGAAATGCTCTTATTTACATTGATAAATCAGCCAGTCATATAGTAATTTCCCTGTGGTCTAATAGCAGAATAATGGTAGCTGGCAGCGTCGGGACTGTTTGCTGCTGTGCTACTCTGTTTCCCTGCAAACACTTTAATCTCAGTCACATCAAACATCAGACAGTTAAAACATGAAGTTTACAACTACACACCATAAAGCTGACCACACTGATCAATATGCACCGGCACACACACACAGGCACACGCACACACACATGTATGGACGTACACACACACAAACAATTTAATGGCAGCTGCTCTGCATGGAGAGACGGATACAGAGAGAGAGAGAGAGACACGGGTAGATAGAGAGGGAGAGATAAAGAGAGAGAGATACAGAGAGGTGGTGATGGGGCTTCTATGATGGGGTTCAGCTGAACTATAATCCAATGCTCCAGAGTTATTAAATGAATAAAGAGGAGAAGATGCTGAATACTATTGATTTCTCACAACTCCCTGAGGCTGCTGAGGCTTTCAGGCAGAGAGAGAAGGAAAAGACACACACACACACACACACACACACACACATGGGTTAAGGCAGGGGTGTCAAACATACTGTATGTTAAAAAAAAAACAGCGGGTGGGTGTAACCAACTTAATATACTTAAACATTACTAAAACCAAATCTAAACTGTAGAAATTCTAATGGAACTACATTCAAACAGTTTCTTGACCATGTCCAGCTCGCTAATAATCACTGAAATGAAAGCTAGACAGTCAGGGCTCTTAATGTAAACATGTTCATTGGTAGCACTGGTGCTGCTAACTGTAAAAAGTAACCAGCACCACATAACATTTAGGAACACCAGAAAAATATAAGTTTTAATTGATTGAGATATTGCCTACATTGGGCTTACATTAGGCCTATATGAATCCTACTTACTTTTGATGCACATCTCATGAAGATGATATCATTTTTTGCTTTCTTTCTGTGCCACTAAACGTTTGCATATACTGGTAAAGTTACAATATTGTTAGCACAATATAGGCAAAATATCTAATTGTGATTTTTTAACCAAATTTTGCAAATGGACTTGTGACATAGATCAAAACACTTGGATGATTCTATAGCAATAGAATGAGTGTTCTAATTGTATGGTTGGTGTTATTTGGCATGACAAGAAATTAAAAATCCAGGTAGGAGTTATGACAGGGTAGGTACCAAAGTTTTGGTCAGTGTTTCCCAGGGGACCCTAATCACATTTGAATAGATGTTGTATTTAGACAAAGATACCAGCCAAAGTTTGGACACACCTACTCATTCAAGGGTTTTTCTTTATTTTTACTATTAGCTACATTGTAGAATTAAAGTGAATACATCACAACTATGAAATAACACATATGGAATCATGTAGTAACCAAAAAAGTGTTAAACAAAAAAATATATTTAACACTTTTTTGGTTACTACATGATTCCATATGTGTTGTTTCATCGTTTTGATGTATTCACTATTATTCTATAATGTAGAAAATAGTAAAAATAACTTTTGACTGGTAATGTATACATATATAAATTTTATTTGGGGGGGGGGGGTTGCCTGTTTAGCATGTTATTTTGACATATGTGTCACATATCAGTTTGCAAACAATGTAAAAAATAAAAATAATAATAATCATTGAGTTAATAAAGCCACATACAAACTTGGTCTCTTTTTTGCTTTCTTAAATAAGACAGCTCCAAAATGAAAGTTTTTCAGCCGAGCTCAGAGCTTTATGTGGTGGTGGGGCAGCCAGCAGAAAATACGGAGCGTAGGGGTTGGTCATTTTCTCTAGTTGCGCTGGGATTTGCTCAGTGTTCTGTCATTCAAGGGGACACTACGTCATCGCTGAATCTAAGGGTAGAGCTAAAAAATGCAACCCCCTTGGGTGCTGCCATTGAGTTACATGAGAAGTGTCCATCTAAGAACCAAGAAGGCTCAAGGTCATTGGCCACAGATAAAATGACATCAAATCACATTTTATCGACAGTAGCTTTGATTAGACTGATCATGTCAACATCATACTTTAAAAATATTAGCTAGCAAGCTAGTAGTCATCATCATGAATCAAGTCGACAATCTACTGGCAAATGTTTTTTAATCCTTGTCATATGAAGATAAATAATGGAGAGATTTTATATAAAATATATCTGTGCTCATCGGCCATTGGACATAAATAAACATTACACAACAGATCGGAAGTCACAATTTTAGATCAAATAAATCTCTGCTCATCGGCCCTTGGACATAAACATTACACAACATATTGGAAGTCACAAATTCAATAATGAGTGGTTTGGAAGGAATTAGTGCCTAACTACAAGCATCGCAAAGCAATCACTAACCTTCTATTCAGTGAATTGGATTCGTGGTTCCGAGTCTGGGTTTAAGGCTCACTTTACCAAGCTTAAAAGGATAAATATTCAACATTTGCCATGTTGTCAATCCAGCATGACTTCTGCCGTGCTCAAAACAACTGGAAACTCAGAACTGGGAAATATGACTTCAGAGAGTTCAAGACAACTGGGAACTTGGAGAAAAATTAGCTCTGACTGGGAAAATACATTTTGAATGGTCATCCAACTCGGAATCGCAAGTCCGGAACTCTGGCCTCTTTCTTGACCTCCGACCTGAAGATCACTGACGTCATCATGATTCAACCTTGTTTTTTTCTGAGTTCCCAGTTGTCTTGAAAGCACCATAAATCCAGAGAATGACAGACTTTGATGACAATATTAGCCCACGAAAAGACCTTCCTGTTCAAGTGAGAATAGCACAACAGGGTGAGTACAAAAATGTATTGTATGCTGCTGCCTATGTAATATGCCAGGAAGATATGTATACTGCAACTAAGAAAATAATGCTAAGTGTATGTTGTGTTATATTGTGATTGGACAAAAGCAATGACTGTACAGCCCCTCCCTAGAACTTATTGTTAGCTGTTAGTAGCCCATGTGCCTCACCCTAATAATTTGGTCCCTTTTCCCCATCTTAATTTCACCTACTGTTCTGACTTGGTGGTGCACTTGTAGCCTGTAGCCTGTTTTAGAGAAATGTAATCATTGAATATTGTAAGAGTTTTCATTATCAGCTTACATGCCCCCTTTATTTATCCTACGGTTCTGACTTGGTATGCAGGGAGAATACTGTAAGAATGGCCCATGTTCTGAATTCTGTCGCTGTACATTTCAAAGTGCTGAACAAACAGTTATATTGACTACGCACATCCTAGCTCGCTCCTTAATGTCTTAATCAAAATTATGGATGGCCTCTTATCCGCTCGTCGTCCACTTATGCCATAAGTTAGTGCATCTCAATTGTCAGTAGGAACCACATTTATTTAAGTAAGTCAGCCATATCACCTATGTTTTTTTTAAAGGCAGTAAATGAGATTGAATGAACTGTTTCACTGCCAGACAAAGCTCCACTGATAGCCAGGTGTAGCAGAGATGTTGGGACTGCTGTTGCACAGTTTGTGGGCACCATTTGACACCGTTATAGTGCAAATAATGTATTGTTTAGTGTTGTGTTGTGTTGTGGCTTTGCTGGCATGTATAAAAATCTATATTTGTTTTGTCTGCCTCAAGAACATTTCTATGCTAAAATCCCCACTGAGAAAGAGTAGCACGGTAACGCTGTTTTATGTACAATGCTGTCAACAAAATGAGGTTGCTATTGCAGAATGCAGCCTTTCGACAGCATGTGCTAAAGTCGATTAATCCACACTAGTCCCCTAGTTTGGTGATTGGCGTTTAGGCTGTGACAAGGAAAAGGCAGCAGACAGACTAGCAGTATGTTTTAGAAGGGAAGTTTGGTAGGGTGACCTGATTTGTAACTATGAAAATAATTTTGTCAAACAGATTATGAACCCAAAAGTGGAAGTTTTATTATTCTAGAGGGGGGACAATAAATAGAACAGTAATTTGGTTAGGGAGTTGGGGCAGATGTGTCATCTTGTCTTCAGGAGATTTGATTATTTATGTACTTTTAGTCTGATCAGTGGAACATTTCTCCCTCTAAACAATGGTCTAACATACAGGGGAATGACTCTGCTTGTCAGCAACAACACTAATGTTATCACAAACTTATTGTATTATTCCACTTTTTCCCAGTATTGCCAGCATCATCACATATTTTAAATCTGATGTGCCTACTTATGTCTTTAAAAATAAATGATATGAGGCTGTGTATTTTTGCAGCCATTCATGGACAGTTTTGAATAAGTCATATAAATAAGCATTGGATATTACATGCTCCAGAAATCAAATAAAATGTCATATTTTAGTATTGTGAACATGCTAGTCGGCGATGTTAAGGGGACTCACAACACACAAACTCATATGTTGTCCATGTAGAGTAAGATGATGACAAGGATCTTCAACTAGTAGTCATTTACCACATGAATATTCATATTCAACTAGTAGTCATAAACCACCTGAATATTAATATTCAACTAGTAGTCATAAACCACATGAATATTAATATTCAACTAGTAGTCATAAACCACCTGAATATTAATATTCAACTAGTAGTCATAAACCACATGAATATTAATATTCAACTAGTAGTCATAAACCACCTGAATATTAATATTCAACTAGTAGTCATAAACCACCTGAATATTAATATTCAACTAGTAGTCATAAACCACCTGAATATTAATATTCAACTAGTAGTCATAAACCACCTGAATATTAATATTCAACTAGTAGTCATAAACCACCTGAATATTAATATTCAACTAGTAGTCATAAACAACCTGAATATTAATATTCAACTAGTAGTCATAAACCACCTGAATATTAATATTCAACTAGTAGTCATAAACCACCTGAATATTAATATTCAACTAGTAGTCATAAACCACCTGAATATTAATATTCAACTAGTAGTCATAAACCACCTGAATATTAATATTCAACTAGTAGTCATAAACCACATGAATATTAATATTCAACTAGTAGTCATAAACCACATGAATATTAATATTCAACTAGTAGTCATAAACCACCTGAATATTAATATTCAACTAGTAGTCATAAACCACCTGAATATTAATATTCAACTAGTAGTCATAAACCACATGAATATTAATATTCAACTAGTAGTCATAAACCACCTGAATATTAATATTCAACTAGTAGTCATAAACCACCTGAATATTAATATTCAACTAGTAGTCATAAACCACCTGAATATTAATATTCAACTAGTAGTCATAAACCACCTGAATATTAATATTCAACTAGTAGTCATAAACCACCTGAATATTAATATTCAACTAGTAGTCATAAACCACATGAATATTAATATTCAACTAGTAGTCATAAACCACCTGAATATTAATATTCAACTAGTAGTCATAAACCACCTGAATATTAATATTCAACTAGTAGTCATAAACCACCTGAATATTAATATTCAACTAGTAGTCATAAACCACATGAATATTCATATTCAACTAGTAGTCATAAACAACCTGAATATTAATATTCAACTAGTAGTCATAAACCACATGAATATTAATATTCAACTAGTAGTCATAAACCACCTGAATATTCATATTCAACTAGTAGTCATAAACCACCTGAATATTAATATTCAACTAGTAGTCATAAACAACCTGAATATTAATATTCAACTAGTAGTCATAAACCACATGAATATTAATATTCAACTAGTAGTCATAAACCACCTGAATATTAATATTCAACTAGTAGTCATAAACCACCTGAATATTAATATTCAACTAGTAGTCATAAACCACATGAATATTAATATTCAACTAGTAGTCATAAACCACCTGAATATTAATATTCAACTAGTAGTCATAAACCACCTGAATATTAATATTCAACTAGTAGTCATAAACCACCTGAATATTAATATTCAACTAGTAGTCATAAACCACATGAATATTCATATTCAACTAGTAGTCATAAACAACCTGAATATTAATATTCAACTAGTAGTCATAAACCACATGAATATTCATATTCAACTAGTAGTCATAAACCACCTGAATATTAATATTCAACTAGTAGTCATAAACCACCTGAATATTAATATTCAACTAGTAGTCATAAACCACCTGAATATTAATATTCAACTAGTAGTCATAAACAACCTGAATATTAATATTCAACTAGTAGTCATAAACCACCTGAATATTAATATTCAACTAGTAGTCATAAACCACCTGAATATTAATATTCAACTAGTAGTCATAAACAACCTGAATATTAATATTCAACTAGTAGTCATAAACCACCTGAATATTCATATTCAACTAGTAGTCATAAACCACCTGAATATTAATATTCAACTAGTAGTCATAAACCACCTGAATATTAATATTCAACTAGTAGTCATAAACCACCTGAATATTAATATTCAACTAGTAGTCATAAACCACCTGAATATTAATATTCAACTAGTAGTCATAAACCACCTGAATATTAATATTCAACTAGTAGTCATAAACAACCTGAATATTAATATTCAACTAGTAGTCATAAACCACCTGAATATTAATATTCAACTAGTAGTCATAAACCACCTGAATATTAATATTCAACTAGTAGTCATAAACCACCTGAATATTAATATTCAACTAGTAGTCATAAACCACATGAATATTAATATTCAACTAGTAGTCATAAACCACCTGAATATTAATATTCAACTAGTAGTCATAAACCACATGAATATTAATATTCAACTAGTAGTCATAAACCACCTGAATATTAATATTCAACTAGTAGTCATAAACCACATGAATATTCATATTCAACTAGTAGTCATAAACCACCTGAATATTAATATTCAACTAGTAGTCATAAACCACATGAATATTAATATTCAACTAGTAGTCATAAACCACCTGAATATTCATATTCAACTAGTAGTCATAAACCACATGAATATTAATATTCAACTAGTAGTCATAAACCACCTGAATATTAATATTCAACTAGTAGTCATAAACCACCTGAATATTAATATTCAACTAGTAGTCATAAACCACATGAATATTAATATTCAACTAGTAGTCATAAACCACCTGAATATTAATATTCAACTAGTAGTCATAAACCACCTGAATATTAATATTCAACTAGTAGTCATAAACCACATGAATATTAATATTCAACTAGTAGTCATAAACCACCTGAATATTAATATTCAACTAGTAGTCATAAACCACCTGAATATTAATATTCAACTAGTAGTCATAAACCACCTGAATATTAATATTCAACTAGTAGTCATAAACCACCTGAATATTAATATTCAACTAGTAGTCATAAACCACCTGAATATTAATATTCAACTAGTAGTCATAAACAACCTGAATATTAATATTCAACTAGTAGTCATAAACCACCTGAATATTAATATTCAACTAGTAGTCATAAACCACCTGAATATTAATATTCAACTAGTAGTCATAAACCACCTGAATATTAATATTCAACTAGTAGTCATAAACCACCTGAATATTAATATTCAACTAGTAGTCATAAACCACCTGAATATTAATATTCAACTAGTAGTCATAAACCACCTGAATATTAATATTCAACTAGTAGTCATAAACCACCTGAATATTAATATTCAACTAGTAGTCATAAACCACCTGAATATTAATATTCAACTAGTAGTCATAAACCACCTGAATATTAATATTCAACTAGTAGTCATAAACCACCTGAATATTAATATTCAACTAGTAGTCATAAACCACCTGAATATTAATATTCAACTAGTAGTCATAAACCACCTGAATATTAATATTCAACTAGTAGTCATAAACCACCTGAATATTAATATTCAACTAGTAGTCATAAACCACCTGAATATTAATATTCAACTAGTAGTCATAAACCACCTGAATATTCATATTCAACTAGTAGTCATAAACCACCTGAATATTAATATTCAACTAGTAGTCATAAACCACCTGAATATTAATATTCAACTAGTAGTCATAAACCACCTGAATATTAATATTCAACTAGTAGTCATAAACCACCTGAATATTAATATTCAACTAGTAGTCATAAACCACCTGAATATTAATATTCAACTAGTAGTCATAAACCACCTGAATATTAATATTCAACTAGTAGTCATAAACCACATGAATATTAATATTCAACTAGTAGTCATAAACCACCTGAATATTAATATTCAACTAGTAGTCATAAACCACCTGAATATTAATATTCAACTAGTAGTCATAAACCACCTGAATATTAATATTCAACTAGTAGTCATAAACCACCTGAATATTAATATTCAACTAGTAGTCATAAACCACCTGAATATTAATATTCAACTAGTAGTCATAAACCACCTGAATATTAATATTCAACTAGTAGTCATAAACCACCTGAATATTAATATTCAACTAGTAGTCATAAACCACCTGAATATTAATATTCAACTAGTAGTCATAAACCACCTGAATATTAATATTCAACTAGTAGTCATAAACCACCTGAATATTAATATTCAACTAGTAGTCATAAACCACCTGAATATTAATATTCAACTAGTAGTCATAAACAACCTGAATATTAATATTCAACTAGTAGTCATAAACCACCTGAATATTCATATTCAACTAGTAGTCATAAACCACCTGAATATTAATATTCAACTAGTAGTCATAAACCACCTGAATATTAATATTCAACTAGTAGTCATAAACCACCTGAATATTAATATTCAACTAGTAGTCATAAACCACCTGAATATTAATATTCAACTAGTAGTCATAAACCACCTGAATATTAATATTCAACTAGTAGTCATAAACCACCTGAATATTAATATTCAACTAGTAGTCATAAACCACATGAATATTAATATTCAACTAGTAGTCATAAACCACCTGAATATTAATATTCAACTAGTAGTCATAAACCACCTGAATATTAATATTCAACTAGTAGTCATAAACCACCTGAATATTAATATTCAACTAGTAGTCATAAACCACCTGAATATTAATATTCAACTAGTAGTCATAAACCACCTGAATATTAATATTCAACTAGTAGTCATAAACCACCTGAATATTAATATTCAACTAGTAGTCATAAACCACCTGAATATTAATATTCAACTAGTAGTCATAAACCACCTGAATATTAATATTCAACTAGTAGTCATAAACCACCTGAATATTAATATTCAACTAGTAGTCATAAACCACCTGAATATTAATATTCAACTAGTAGTCATAAACCACCTGAATATTAATATTCAACTAGTAGTCATAAACAACCTGAATATTAATATTCAACTAGTAGTCATAAACCACCTGAATATTGGTATTCATTATTCTCTAATAATAATAATTCAGATTCTTGAAAGTTGGGTGATTGAGAAATGAATTGTTAATTCAAGAACATTTTCAAACACCCAGCACTTCAGGGGAGACCAACCCAGCAAGCAGGATTTTCTTCCAGCCCTATTTCAAAGATATAGTTCACCCAAATTACACAATGTTTCTGTCCTTTCTGTAATTTTTCATGGGAAATTAAGCCTTGGAATTTGGGGAATTTTGCATAAATTCATCAAAAAAGTTAGCTTATAACAATGAACCTTTTTTGTGGGATACATATAATGCCATTTTAGGTATTGTGGCATATTTTGGTTAAACTATCCCCAATTCAATGGAATTGCAAACATCTGCATGCACAGCGCATTCTTCCATCACATGTGCAGTGTACTCTTCCATCACATATACAGCTGATTCTCAAGATCTTGCACACTAATGAGATGCTATTGAGCCCACACTACTACACTGTCTGAGCCAAGGACTACAAACTACATGTTTTGATTACAATAATGGTTGGGATGTAAATATTTTATATGACATATATGATTTTTTGTTAACTAGTAAATAGTAGCCTACAGCAAAGTGTTTTAAATCATTTCTAACTTGTTAACAATTTCTGATAGTTCGTTTTTGCTACGATGTGGGTTTTAGCTTGCTTGTACCTGCTAACTGAGGAGTGTTAATTCACCTGTTTCCATACATGTTTCAATTTAAAACATGTATCTTACAAAGGAGTTGTTTAATCTAACTGCTTAACTATTTCTCTGTACATGGAATTGTATTTGTTTTTTTTTTCCAAATCTTGACAGAAAAATGCCACAGGCACTATCTGATGTGTAGAGATATTACACTGCAGCTAATGTAGAAGGAAAAGCTGCGTACATTTGCAAATACTTCGGCAAATCATATGTGAAGAATGCAACAAAGATGCAGAATCATCTGGCCAAGTGCATAGTTCCCTCAGCACTCACAATACGCAACCTCTGACAAAGTTCCCTCTACTTCTATTCGAGGTGAAAACGATGAATCAGACACCTTATCGATAGCAACAGCTCATGGTCCTCCTGGAATCAGACGTTTTTTGACTCAATAGAGGAACGTAGTCAGAGAAATCCCGATGAATGTCTTGCTCGAGCTGTGTATGCAACTGGTTCACCTCTGATGCTCACAGGCAATGTGTTTGGAAGAAATTTCTGAATGTTCTTCACCCAGCATACACCCCTCCAACCAGACATGCTTTATCTACTAATTTGCTAGATGCAGAGTTCAACAGAGACACAAACACACACACTACACACACACACACACACACACACACACACACACACACACACACACACACACACACACACACACACACACTACACACACACACACACACACACACACACACACACACACACACACACTACACACACCACACACCACACACCACACACCACACACCACACACACACACACATAGACGGGTGCATCGATAAAGCATGTTAATCAAGAGCTCTAATTAAATGAATGTAGTCCATTAGGAGTCCCTAAAGAGTGAGTAAGTTAATATCAGACTGAAGACAGGGATTCACTCTAAACACTCTAAACTCAGTAACCTTCATGACTATCTTTAAATACCCTGAATACTCACCTGATTCTCTGTTATTCTTATCCAATGAAATAACTAATCCACCCCTAAAGACATCACATCATATTATTCACATTGATCATGCCAGTAATTCAGGTGTTGATTTGGCCCAGTTGAAATGGTTTCTATTAGCAACTAAACTACACAATTCAATGAGGATACTTCCAAATACAGTACATCTTGCCCAACATTGACCATCTGTCCTTGAAAAGTCACCTCTCTCTCCCTATCCCCTCTTCCCTAACTCCCTCCGGCCCCTCTCTCTCCCCCTCCCCCTCTCACCTTCTTCCAGCCCTATCTACCATGCAGCCTGTGACCTCTAACACCCCTCCGGCCCCTCTCTCTCCCCCTCCCCCTCTCAGCTCCTTCCAGCCCTATCTACCATGCAGCCTGTGACCTCTAACACCCCTCCGGCCCCTCTCTCACCCCCTCCTTGTCTCACCTCCTTCCAGCCCTATCTACCATGCAGCCTGTGACCCCTAACCCCCTCCCCCATAGTTCTCCATCCCCC